>NC_091477.1:38437927-38737927 GCF_036971445.1 Narcine bancroftii
GAAACCACAAAAGGGTGTGGGCTTTGCTACTTCCTTTGTTTAGTTTCTTCGCTATAGCATGAGCAGGATATTCGCCGACAATAAAGCTGGGCAATTGGATTCCTTGCCAGTACATGCAAATATTAACAGGTAATGTATGTGTATCATGTTACTTTGCTCCATCTAATTCCTTTCCTGTTACGTTTGGAAGGAAATATTTTGCTTTATTAAGCATGGTAATTAAATTTGCTAAATGTTGTCACAGTTGGTGAATATAATTGATGTCTTCCTCAAAGTTTCACAGAAACTTTCCAAAATCTTACACCATGAAGGAAGGAGATTTTAATGACCTTTCCCTTCATGTTAACTGCATTATTTCAGCAGCTACTCTCATTAAACCTGCTTCGAAGTACAAAAACCCAAATTAAAAAAGTTGATCTGAAGATAAACTCATGTACATTGTCTTACCAGGAAAAGTCTTTTTTTTTTCCAAAATTGGCCACGTCTTGATACAGTCTGCCAGAAAAAAAATCTGTGGTTTTAATTTTTATCAATTTACTTCTATGGTGAATATTTCTCTTGCTTTAACTGACTTTCGATAATTGATGTCTATCCAGAATCTATGCTGAAAAACAGTGGTGAAATGATTGTGACTATAATGAAGGTCTATGTGGCATCAATTAAGTCAGGAGACGGCAGCAGCAATAACCTCAACTACTGGAGAGGTGGACGCACCTCGAAGGGCTGAACCAAGTGACCTACATTTGCTGATCAGGCCAACTAGGACCTAGCCAAGGGAACACTTTTGCCAGTGCAGCTTCTATTAGACCTGCTGGGGTGATTGTGGGTACTGACAGAAATTGCAAATCTTCCTCTATCTATACTAACTGATTTCTCTCTATAATGCTGCACTCTCTCAGGTGTTTTGCTCACTGTATTATATATGAAGTGTTTCACTGCATTATTCACAAAACCAATTTTCTCACTGCACCTCAATACTTGGAATCATGCTCCCATCTTCAAAATAAGAAAACCATCCATTTTGTGGTGTTGCATTATAATCATACTAAACTTAATAGACTCAAACAATCTGAGATCTTATGACCCAGATTATCCAAAGGCAAGGTATCAGTTTTAGATCTTAAAAAATAAATTAATTTAAAAGAGAATTCCTCCCAGAAATCAATGTATTGAATCTATTGTGGATTCCCTCCAAAAATAACTGCAGTTAAACTCCTGGTATCCAGAATTTGAGCAACCAATAGCCTCAAGCAATTGGAAAAAAAGGAGGAAAATATATATTTTTAAAAATAAGAATAAAATAATAGGTAAAATTTAATGTTTAAAATTAAAAGTATTTATGATATTATGTCTTGTTTAAGTTTAGAAAAAAATTATATATGGCAATTTTTTTAAGACACTGGGCCCTTTTACGGACTATTACCACAATCTAATATTTTAGGGGTGTTATAAGTTTCGATGCTGTGCTGTCTGTTTCAAGGTTGTCACCAAATGATGACCACATGATAGTTTTTTTTCAACCTTGTATAACGGTAGGGGTTATAAATTAATGGCATTTTTTCTCTTTTATTGTAATTTGAATCGAAATATATAATCATATGGTTCAATTTTTGTATATGGAAAACTTCATTAAAAGTATTTTAAAAAGAAAAATTTAAAAATAAACGTTCTCTGAAGTAACACATAAACCTTTGATGAAGATGGGACAAATATTCAGCCAGCGGAGTGCCTTGGCTGTTCTTTGTTCATAGCAGCTGTTTGAATAAAGTTGAATAAAATGGTGTCACTCAGGATGAAGAGCTGGTGGATGCCACTTGCTGTTGGGAAGACTCTCTTAAAGTGCCTCCTTATCCCTGCTTAGTAAGAGTCATCTTGGCTAGAGGGTTTATCTGTAAACTTTGGGGAGGGTTAATAATATATAATGTTATTGTTCGTCTTTCATGTGGCTCCATGAAAGGGGAGGAGCCTGCAGATGCAGAGATGGTTAAATGTTTTCAAAGGATGTGACTGAAAATAAAATGCTTTAAGGTTTATATATTAATGCAAGTAACATTTGTTCAGTATAGTATGTTTCTCTTTTAAACAGTTTATTTTTAATGCAGGGGTATTAGATGGGCATTGTAAGAGTTCGGCTCCAAATCATGGGTCCTCTACCGGCATCACCTACGGCTCCTAGAACACTTCCACCAGCGTTGTCTCCGCTCCATCCTCAACATTCATTGAAGCGACTTCATCCCTAACATCAAAGTACTCGAGATGGCAGAGGCCGACAGCATCGAATCCACACTGCTGAAGATCAAACTGCGCTGAGTAGGTCACGTCTCCAGAATGGAGGACCATCGCCTTCCCAAGATCGTGTTATATGGTGAGCTCTCCACTGGCCACTGAGACAGAGGTGCACCAAAGAAGAGATACAAGGACTGCCTAAAGAAATCTCTTGGTGCCTGCCCCATTGACCACCGCCAGTGGGCTGATCTCACCTCCATCCGTGCATCTTGGTGCCTCAAAGTTCGGCGGGCAGCAACCTCCTTTGAAGAAGACCGCAGAGCCCACCTCACTGACAAAAGACAAAGGAGGAAAAACCCAACACCCAACCCCAACCCACCAATTTTCCCCTGCAACCGCTGCAACCGTGTCTGCCTGTCCCGCATCGGACTTGTCAGCCACAAACGAGCCTGCAGCTGACGTGGACATTTACCCCTCCATAAATCTTTGTCCGCGAAGCCAAGCCAAAGAAAGAAAAGAAAAAGAAAGAATCAATATCCAATCTAAATGCAAATCATTGAATTCTGTCTTTGCATCCAGGAGATTATTATCAATTATAAATCATCTCAAAGCCCAGAAATGATCAGAGTTTCCACAATAACAGTCTGGCAACCTGTAAAAGGTCAGGTTCTTCCTAATCTAACATTTCACCAATTCACTAACTCCCCAACATATTTACCAAAAGCCTAATCTCTCAACTCTTATTTTGTGTAACAACCTTTCGTGGGATACCATCTAAAATGCTCTTTTAAGAATCAAATACACTACGTTCATCATTTCAACTTTCTGAGACTACAATTTATTAAACAAAATGTATTTAATTTTATCCATGTATAAAATATATACGTGTTCTCCTAGATTAGGAGAATAGGCAGAGAAGTGGCAAATGAAATATATCAGAAAGTGTACGGTCATGCACTTCAGTACAAAAATATTGGGCAGAGTTTTTTTTAAATGGGGAGAAAATGAAAATACCTAGATGCAAAGAGGCCTGGGAGTCCTCGTGCATGATAGCCTGAAGGCATGTTGAGATAGTGGTGAAGGCGGCAAATGCAATGCTAGCATTCATTTCTAGAGAAATAGAATAAAAGCAAGGATATGATATTGAGACTTGATAATGGACTGGTGAGACCTCACTTAGAGTATGGAGCAATTTTGGGCTCCAAATTTAAGAAAAGATATGCTGAAATTGGAGAGGATTCAAAGGAGGTTCACTAGGATGATTCCAGGAATGAAATGGTTATCATATGTGGTAAGTTTGACAGCTTTTGGCCTATATTCATTGGAATTTAGGAGAATGAGGGATGATCTCATTGAAAATTTTGAATATTGAAAGGCATGGACAGAGTAGATGTCGAAAGGTTGTTTCCCATGGCAGAAGAGTCTGGGACAAGAGGGACAACTTCTAGATTGAAGGGCATCCACTTAGAACAGAAATGCATAGGAATCTCTTCAGCCAGAGGGCAATAAAACCTGTGGAATTTGTTGCCACAGGCATTTCTAGAGGCCTGGTCATTGGGTGCATTTAAGACTGGAAATGATGGGTTCTCAATTAGCCAGGGCATCAAAGGTTGTAGGGAGAAAGCTGGGCAGTGGGGCTAAGTGAGAAAATAGATGAGCTCATGATTGAATGGAGGGGTTGATCCTTTGGGCTGAATAGCCTATTCTGCTCCTTTTTCTTATGGTCTTATCAAGAAATTAACCAGGAAATAAAACACTGATCAAAGCCACATGAATACATTCATTGTAGGGTGAGATAGATTTTCATACTTAATAAAATGCTTTGAACAGCAGTGCTGGCATTATTTTTTTGTTAAAACCTCCTGCCCTAAATCAAAGATGCTGACATATGGATTGAACGCAATCATGAAATTAATGTTGAATCTTCAGTTGGTAATATTTGATGCATGCCAGTCAAGGACTTCTTTAATTTTAATTAGGAGAATTGGTATGATTGAGAAGTTCCTGATTACAGTGTTTAATGTGCCAGATTAGCTATTATGTCTGGCTTACCAACACCCAAAGAGCTCTGTGGTGAAACATATCAAATATACACAGTTAACACAAAATACAAACAGTGTGGGTGGCCTGCAGGCAACAGTTTAAAGCTGAACTGTACCTCAGGGTGTGTGTGTGTGTGTGTGTGTGTGTGTGTGTGTGTGTGTGTGTGTGTGTGTGTGTGTGTGTGTGTGTGTGTGTGTGTGTGTGTGTGTGTGTGTTCTCCCCCCCCCCCCCACCCCAGTAACTCCTTCCAACAGATCATGCAGACAAAGCATCCTACCTCCAATGGAGTTCTAGGTACAAAATGTTCCAAGAGGCAGGAAAAGTCAGAAGATATGAGATTAGTTCACTCAAGTTCTTAATAAATGGCCATGACTTCTAACAGTTGTCATCATAAGACAGGGATATATTTAGTATCAAAATCTGATCTTGATCTATCAGCCTAGAAACATATTTAATCATGTTCCAGAAAACCAAGAGATCTTCAAGATTTTATTCTCAGTGTTTGATCTTCCTTTAGCTTGCCTTAACATCTCCACAGTGAAGGTATAGCTTCCTAATTTACCTCCTCTCAAGGGCCCTATATTTTCAATCAATACAAATGATGGCAACTTCTTCACATAAGAAAGTGAAGAAGATTTAGAACATAGAAGATTGGAACACAGTGTTGTTGACAATGTTTCTTCCTGAAGGGATGACTGAGATTGTGAAAGGATTTATTGTCTTTATGGGGTATTGTGCCTTACCAATGAAGACCAAGTTAACTCCAAACAGTAAAACAATTGAATAAGCAGCCAATCTATAGCATTCAGTTTAATACTGAGCAATGACAATTGCAATGCATCCTCTAGGCTCTCATATTTACTCAGGGGTCTGGCTTCTAAAAGACAATTGCCCAGATTTCGTGGTGAGAAACCAACTGTCCATGTCCATACATGCTCTCTGTACAAAATGTAAACTTACTTTCTTGATATTTATCAAAGGAAACTTACTGGAAGAAGCAGACTCCAAACTCTTGCACTGTCCATGCATAGCTCCAACAAGTGGGGAGGAACCGAACAATGTTTGCCATAAACTACTGAACAAAACTCTGAAGGACATCTGAACAATGCCCCTGACTTGGCCAATTGTGTAATATATCAGAAACTATCATTTTTTAAAAAATTCAGAAATGTTCAACAATAGATCAAAAGAGCAGAACATAAATTATGTATAATTTTACTTGAAGGATATTCTAAAGCAATTAAAGTATTAAATATGCAACAACATGAAGAAACTTCAACTAAAATATACATTCAACTTTTATCATGTAGCAGGAGGAATTCGTTTTCAGAATGTTTAATAACTCAAAATTCTAAACACTAATTTCTTCAAAATCATTCCTCTGCGTTGAATTGAATAGAGTCTCCTAACTGAGGTGAGCAGATTCCCCACTTTAAGTGTTGCACTCCTCCACTGTATTCCATGCAAAGTCCAATAATTGGTGAAGACCAAATTGGTGAAGACCTGGCAAGAATGTCAGAACTTTCATGCCCATGCATGTGAGAGTGGAAATCCCAAACTACCATTTATGTGCGGAATTGTCTGCAGTTCCACCATCATGAACATAACATTGCCAAAGCTAAGCAAAATTAGTGATGCATTTGAGATGAAAGAAGTAGACAAGGCCTACAAATAAAACATAAAATACCTCTAGGCGTAACTACATTTGTATATGCCTGGATGGTTCTTCTCATTCTGCTCCCTGTAAATGAGAGTTATTCAAAACATTACTGCCTGTGCTCACCGTGTGTACCATTTATAAGTCTATAAGACCATAAGTTGTAGGAACAAAATTATGTCATGGGGGCCATCAAGCCTACTTTGCCATTTGAAACATGACTGATGTATTTTCCCTCTCAATCCCATTGCCCTGACTTTTCCCCACAACTTTAAATAATCTTACTAATCAAGAACCTGTTATAGACTTGTGTTATTATTAATCTTTAGGTATTTTATATATATTTTAGAAAGTTACTGTGGGGTTTGGAAACAAGGGAAAGACACACATAACACCATTTTGAAGCAGACACAGAGGCTCCTATGTTCAGAATTGAAGTAACTTGTTTATTGTTCAGTTAAAAGTCATAAAACCAGTTATTTTTCAGTTGAAATCCTGAGACAATGCTGTGATTGCTGAGAGAGGCACTTGTTCAAACAAAAATACCATCTGTTTGTTGACTCACCTTTTTTGGGAAAATGAAACTGTCAGAGCCAGTAGTGATCAAAGAAATCATGTGATTCAAGACACTTGAAGCAGCATTTTAATATCATGAACCAGAATTATCTGAAGAGAAAATTAAAGTGGGTTCAGAATGGATGGAAACTTCAACTGTTTCTCTTTGTCAAGAGAGAGAGAGAGAGAACAGTGCTGCTGTGCCTATTGTAATGGTCATTGCTGACTAACCCATATCTGGGTAAAAGAAAGCAAGATCATTCTTGCAGTTGGATCATAACCATTCTGATGGTTATTTCATTTAACCCTTGCCTGGATTTATGAAAGCATCACAGAAATCACAAGTCTGATGACTCGGTGTCTCAAAATACTTTGTAATTACTTCTGAACATCAATTTAAAGATTCTAAGTTTCAACACAAGATGTTTAAGACTGAAATTTGAATTTGAATAATCTTTTCATATCGTGCCTGAGCTGTAATGGATTAGGATCTGCCACCCACACAAGTATACATTTGTGCATAGTTGGGAGTTAAGTTTAGAGTTAAGTAAGATTTTATATTATCAATAGTTATTAATAAAAGTTGTTTTGAAGATGCCATTGGTGAATTTCTATTGCTGCTAGTCTATGTTATAACACTATTGACATCCACTTTAAAAATACCCAATAATTTGGCGTATTTATTCCCTTCTCGCTGAAGAAATTTCTCCTCATTTCTGTTTTAATAGGACATCCTTTTACTCTGAGGCCCTGCCCTCAGATACTAGAGTCTCCCTCAAAAGGAAACATGTTTTTTTAAAATCTATCTCTGAATATTTGGTAGGTTTTGATGAGAATCCCCCCTCATCCTTCCAAACTTCAGTGAGTTCAGACGTAGAACCATCAAATGCTTCTTATACATTAACCCTCTTATCCCCAGAATCATTCTTTTAATCCTCTCTTGTCCCATTCCAATGCAAGAACATCCTTCCTTACAGGTCCCAAACTGCTCACAATACTCCAGATGGACCAACTCATTATAAAGCCTCAGCAATATATGCTTGCTTTTATATTCTAGTTCTCTTAAAATGAATGCTAACATTGCATTTGCCTTTCTACTGATTCAACTTGCAAGTTAACTTTTGGGGAATTCTGCACTAGGATTTCCAAGACCCTTTTGATGTTTGCTTTCTGAATTCCCTCCTTATATAGAAAATAGTCTACTTCTTTATTCCTTCTACCAAAGTGCATGACCAAACACTTCCCTACATTCCATCTGCCATTTCTTTGCCTATTCTCCCAACCAGTCCAAATCCCTCTGCAGACTCCCTTCTTCCTTAAAACTTCTTACCCCACCACTTCTCTTGTATCATCTGCAAACCTAGCCGTAAAGCCATCAATTCTGTCCTTCAACATATAATGTGAATGGTAGTGGACCCAACACCAACTCCTGCGGATTGCCACTAGTTACCAGCAACCAACCAGAAAAGGCCCCCTATTCCTACTCTTTGTTTTCTGCCAGTCAGACAATCTTCTTTCCTGTAATATGATGGGATCCTATATTGTTTCACAGACTCATGTATGGAACCTTGTCAAAGGCCTTCGAAAAATCCAAAAATCCAAAAAAACAACATCCACTGAATCTCCTTTGCTTGTTACTTCCTCAAGGAATTCCAACACATTGGTCAGGCAAGCCCTCCTTGCCCTCCTTGAAGGAAACCATGCTGACATCAGCCTATGTTATAATATACTTTCATGTATCCCAAACCTTCATCTTTAATAATGGACTCTAGAATCTTTCCAGCCACTGTAATCAGGCTTCTCAGCATATAAATTCCTGTCCTTTATCTCTCACTTTTCTTAAAGAGTGGACTGACATTCATGATTTTCTGGTCCTCTGGTACCATTCCTGATTCTAGCATTTCTGAAAAGATCACTACTAATGACTCTAGAATCTTCTAAACTATCTAATTCCTGGGTGTAGTGCATAAATGACTTATCCTTCTTCAGACCCATCAGTTTCCAAAGCATCTTTCCCTTAGTAATAGAAACTACACTCACTTCTGTTCAGACTCCCCAAATTTCAGTCACATCAATGGTGTCTTCCACAGAGAAGTCTGACTCAAGATACCTATTCAGTTCATCTAATATTTCTTTGCTTCCCATTGCCACCTTTTTAGCATCATTTTCCAGTGGTCCAATGTTCATCCTCTTTTATATAATTGGCTAGCTACTTTCAAATATCATTTTTTATTTGGTTCTATTAGTTTTTAAAAGTTTTCTGCTAAATTTGGCAATATTATATGCCCCCTCTTTGGTTTTGATGCTGTCTTTGACTCCATTATTGCCTCATCCTTCTTTTAGAAAGCTTTTTGCTTGGGATGAAATGATCCTCATCTTCCAAATTATGCCCAGAATCTCTGCCTTTGCTGTCTTCCCTGCTAGGGTTCCCTTCCAATCAACTTTGGCCAGTTCATTTCTCATGTCTCTGTAGTTACCTTTATTCAGCTGTTTAGCTTCTCCCTCCCAAACTACAAAGTGAATTTGATAACATTATGACAACTGCCTCTTAAGGGTTCCTTTACCTTAGTTCCCTAATCAAATCTGGTTTATTCCGTGGGCTAAAACTCAAAAGGCAACCTGGATGGTGTATGGATGGCACAGTTGGCATAACGGTTAGTGCAATGCCTTTATGGTGCCAGCGATTGGGACTGGACCTGGGTTAAAATCCTGCTCTGTCTGTAAGAAGTTTGTATGTTCTCCTCATGCCTGTGTGGGTTTTCTCCAGGAGCTCTGGTTTCCTTACACGCATCAAAAACGTATCGGGGTATAGGTTAATGGGGTGTAAAATGGGTGGCACAGACTCGTAGGGCTGAATTGGCCTGTTATAGTGTTGTATGTCTAATTATTTTTAAAAAACGCTGCTCTAAAAAAGCAATCTCATATGCCTTCTACAAATTCCTTATCTTGGGATCTTGTGCAAACCTGATTTTCCATGTCTACCTTCATATTGAAGCACCCCAAAAGACCACCATAAGATTGCCTTTCTTCCATGCCCTCTCTAATCCTGTTATAATTTGTATACCCCATGTTAGCTACTATTTGGAGACTTGAATACAACTCCCATCAGGGTCTCTGTACACTTGCAGTATCTCCTCTATCCACAAGGATTATATATCTTGCAATCCTATGTCCCTTCTTGCTAAGGATTTGATTTAATTCTTTTACCCACCACTCCATCCACCTGCTTGCTTTATTGATAGGGTAGAACCCTGAATGTTTACCTCACAGCCGTGATCCTCCTTCAGCCATGATTCTATTATGCCCATAAAATCGTAACAGCCAATTTCTAACTACACTTTAAGCTGATCATCCACTGCTGGCATGTAAATAATCCACCTGCAGTCCTGCATTCATTGCCCTTCTCGCATTTGGCTCCATGTTGCCAGAGGTTAAATTTGTATCCTTTCAAAACTTTCAATCTTATTTTTTTTAATCAAGAGATTTGAATAGCCTCTTCTCCATTCCCATTTAATTTTATTCATATATTTCCAATCTATTGAACCCCACCCCACTATTTATTTCCAAGCCCTATCCACTGCCCTAATTCTGTAATTGACCAGGACCCTGGTTCCAGCACAGCTCGGGTTGAGTCAGTCCCATCAGAACAGCAAAATATTCATCGAAGCCAAGCTCCTGAACTTGTTGAGATACATCTTCAATAACACAACGGTTACAGTTCACAACCTTTTTTTTCCTCCATAGCTCTAAAATTTTCCTTTCCTTCTCTGTCCTAAAATTATCTGCGTAAATTCAGGTCTGGAATCCAAACAAATGCTATAGGTTTAAATTGCAGTCATAAAATTATAGCTGCCTGAAATTCTTCACAAATATATGGATTAATGCATCAGATTGGATTTACTGGAGCATTAACTTAAGAATAACTAAATAAACAGAAAATCCCATGATGCAACATAGTGTAGTTTTGGATGGATGAGATTGATCAGGCTAAATCACCTTGTCTCTCAACATAATCATGATCTTGTGCATTAGTTAGTCCCATCATTTATTTATCTCAACACACAAGTATTAGCATGTTTGTACATGTGAAAGATCTTTCATTGCATCAGGTTAAAATTATGATGCCCTTTGCTAAACTGACTTGATTCATGTATTTAAACTAGCCTTATGGTTCTAGTTGGCTCAAACTTAATCTTGGGTTTAGCTTCCAGAACAAACCACCTGTATATCTGCAGGCAGCAGAATAAAAAAAGAAATCAGATTTTATTTAATATGATCAGCCAACAAATCTGGGTATAATTTAGTCAATAGTTTCAAGCCTAAATATCTCTTGAATTCAAGCCAGATGATCTAGGCAACAAATTACAGATGGCACTCTTTGAACAGATTCAAATCTTTAACCCACTCCTAAATGTGCATCTCTGAAATCATTCTCAAATCAGGGAACCGCTTTCCAAGAGGACCACCAGCAAGGGTTGCTCCAAATTGATCTGTGAACAAAGTTGGTGTTTTCCAACTGTGCGATAACTTTTGCATAATAGTTTAAAATATAGGTTCTCATCGAAAGAAAAGTGATTGTCACACAGGTATCTATTGCGGATGTAAATACAACCTGCCCAGTGGGTCGAGCAACAGCAACAGTGGTGGGGGAGGGGTGGGTTGGGAGGGATTGTCGAGTTTTTGGGTTGAGACTTTTCATCAAAACCCTCATTGAAGGGTTTGACCCAAATATAGAAAATTCCTTTTACCCCAGGCAATTGCTTTTTTGCTCCAGATTCCAGTATCTCTAATCTCTTGTGTCTCTATCACAGTTGGAATATTTTTGTGTGTGAAACAAATGCGGTTAAACATAGAAGATAGGAGCATGAGTAGGTCATTCGACCCTTCAAGCCTGCTCCGCCATTCAACGAGATCATGGCTGATCTTAAAGTTCAGTACCCCGTCCCCGCCTTCTCTCCGTAACCTTTAATACCCTTATACTGAAGAAATAGATCTAATTCCCTCTTAAATAGATTTAATGAACCTGCCTCTACTGCTCTCTGTGGCAATGAATTCCACAGTTTCACCACCCTCTGAGTCAAGAAATTCCTCCTCATCTCGGTCCTAAATGGTTTGCCTTTTATCCTCAAACCATGGCCCCGGGTTCTGGATTTTCCCATCATTGGAAACATCCCATCTGCATCCATTCTGTCCAGTCCTGCCAGAATTTTATATGTCTCTATGAGATCCCCTCTCAATCTTCTAAACTCCAGCGAGTACAATCCCAATTTGCACAATCTTTCCTCATAAGTCATTCCTGCCTTTGCAAGTATCAGCCTGGTGAATCGCCTCTGCACTCCCTCCATTGCAAGAACATCCTTCCTTAGATAAGGTGACCAATACTGCACACAATACTCCAGGTGGGGTCTCACCAAGGCCCTGTACAACTGCAGTAAGGTATCCTTGTTCCTATACTCAAACCCTCTTGATATGAAGGCCAACATACCATTTGCCTTTTTAACCGCCTGCTCTGCCTGCATGCTCGCCTTCAGAGACTGATGTACAAGTACCCCTAGGTCTCTCTGCACTTCCCCATCTCTTAATCTATTACCATTCAAATAGTAATCTGCCCTCCGGTTTGTATTACCAAAGTGGATAACCTCACAATTTGCAAATCCCAATTTGTGCAATCTTTCCTCATAAGTCATTCCTGCCATTCCAGGTATCAGCCTGGTGAATTTTAATGAAGGTTTTAAAAGTATATTGAGGTTATAAAATTGAAACTCAACCAATCAATGTAAATGAGTGACTATTTGTTCAGGAGGCAGAGGGGAAGGTTCCTTCTTCTGGTTGACAATATTTCATCAAGTTATAAATGTCATCAAAAGATTAAGGAAGAATCACCATTCAGATGGCAAACGCAAGCAATGCGATACCTAGGTATACAAATAAATAAAAACCTCGGCCATCTATATAAACTCAATTATTATCCACTAATGAAAAAAATACAGGATGACTTGGAGCATTGGAAAGACTTACCACTAACACTGATAGGAAGGATAAACTGTATTAAAATGAACATTTTCCCAAGGATACAATACCTATTTCAGGCATTGCTAATACACTTGACGGAGAAATTCTTCAAGGAGTTAAAGAAAATAATAAGGAAATTTTTATGGAAAGGGGGGGAAACCGAGGATAGCACTAGATAAATTAACAGAATGGTATAAACAAGGTGGCTTACAACTGCCAAACTTTAAAAATTATTATAGAGCCGCACAATTAAGATACCTATCAGATTTTTATCAAACAAGGGAAAAGCCAGATTGGACTAGATTAGAACTAGATAAAATAGGGGAGAAGATACCTGAACATATATTATATAAATGGGATGAAAAATTGGTACAACGTTGGAATTCTCCAGTATTACATCATCTGCTCAATATTTGGAAGAAGATTCATGTAGAAAGGAATAAAACAAATTACCAACTACCAAAACTAATACTGATGCAAAATCAGCTAATCCCTTTTACAATATATAACCTTTCCTTTAGAGAATAGGAGAAAAAAGGGATCAAAAGAATAGAAAATTGCTTTTCGGGAAATAAATTATTATCCTTTGAACAAATGAAGGATAAATATAATATAACTCACGATACAGTGTTGGCATACTACCAACTGAAATCCTACTTGAAGGACAAATTGGGAAGCAGTCTGAGGTTACCAGAGGGAAGTAATTTTGAATATGTGATTACAGACACAATGATAATCAAAAAATTTGTAACAAACATGTATATTAAACTACAAGAAAAGGAGAATGAGGAAACAAATGGTAAAACTAAACAAAAATGGGAACAAGATCTAAACATAAAGATAAAGAAGGAAACATGGGAGAAGTTATGCTCAGGAACTATGAGAAATACAATAAATACGAGGTTACATATGATGCAATATAACTGGATACACAGGCTATATATTACACC
Organism: Narcine bancroftii; assembly: GCF_036971445.1. Lineage (NCBI taxonomy): Eukaryota > Metazoa > Chordata > Chondrichthyes > Torpediniformes > Narcinidae > Narcine > Narcine bancroftii. The sequence continues at coordinate 38,451,371 of NC_091477.1, forward strand.
TCAAAAGTTAAATAAATGGGACCCAACAGTATCTGACAGATGTTTTCACTGTAAAAAAGGAAATGGGAACAACAATTCATGCAATATGGACATGTGAGAAAGTGAAAATATTTTGGGAAAATCTAAACCAGATATTAAATAAAATCACAAAAAGCAATATACCAAAAAACCCAGAGATCTTCCTCCTAAGTAACATAAAAAAACAAAGAATTTGGACTTGATTTGGATGGTGCACAAAAAAGATTTGTTAGGATAGCCCTAGCTGTAGCAAAAAAATGTATTATGTCAGCCTGGAAATTAGAAGATAACTTGAGAATACAACAATGATATATAGAAATGAATAAATATATTCCATTTGAAAAAATAACATATAATTTAAGAAATAACATTACAATATTTGAACAAATATGGGAGCCATACATGAAACATAATAGAGAAAACCTACTGGGGACATCTACCACCTAAAATGACAGAAGGAGAAGAGAATGAAAAGAACTGACTCAGTGGAATTTCTTGTTTGTTTTTATTGAGTGACAACATTGTTTGACAGGTTTAATGTATCCTATTTTCTGAACTTTAAATGAATGGGAGGGGAGGTAGGGAGGGTGGGAGGGGAGGGGGGGGGAGAAAATGACACTGTATATGTTCAAGAGGGAAAATGTATGTATCTTGATCAATGTGGTTTATAGGGTGAAAAATAAAAAATTTAAAAAAAAGATTAAGGAGAGATAGAACAGGAGAAATGTTTCTTTTATGCAGTAGTTCGCTAAGAAATAGATCCCTTTCCGGCAAAAATTGAATAGATATTTGAATCAAAGCATGTGCAAGGCCTCTGGAAGTGGATCAGTTCTGGGAAGGTTCTCATAATGGCACCACAAACAGTGTAGCTGTGCCACAGATCCAGTGAGTTGGAATATCTAATCTGGGGTATTGTCTGCACCTTGTCCTCATAACCACATGGATTTTTCCTGTATGCTATTGTTTGCTTCCACATTAAATGACATGTTGGTTGTCAGGTTAATTGACTGCTGTAAATTGCCCCCGGTATAGATGAGTGGCAGGAAAATGGGGGAGGGGAGAGAAAGATGGATAATTATGGGTAAGTGTTTATAGAAAGGGTTACAGGAAAATAATTAAGATAAATAGGGTTTCTCTGAGAGCTGCCATGCACACAAGGGGCTGAATGGCCTCGTATATGGTGAGCATTAATCTTGGATTGCCCCCGAGTGCTGACAGAAGGAATCATTTGGTTGTCTATAACATATTTTCATGGATTCTATTTGTTATGACTGGAAGAAAACATTCATAAATTGACTCTTGAAAGTGATCTTGTGTGGAACTTGTTGCCTTCATCCAGGCTATTGTTCTATGACAGATGGGTTTTAACTGCACAGAATGTGAGAGTGCATAGAACTGAATTGTCAACTCATACTCAAAGTTGAAAAAAAAGTTTCCCTATATCTGATGAATAAGATAAACTATTCCACTTTCTCACTTATCAACACATCACAAAGAGAACACTAAAGTTTCATACAATTTAGCACCATTGCACCCTGAATAAATTTAACAATGTCATAGTCTACAGTTGTGCAGCTGAGGGCAAAATTCTCCAGCTGTTAGAAATAAAGGTAGAAACTGCTGCTAAAAATGTGTCAGATCTCGCCCCCTTTCACACCGCCAATCACATATGGGTTAACCGGCTAATTTAGCAGGTCCATTCCTGGTAATCACATCGTGTGAAACATCCCAACTGGGCAGGGCAAGTTGAATTCAATCGGGCTCTGACTCTAGGTGGGGGTAAGTGTCAGAGCCAAGCTGCGTTAACTCATTACTCATCTTATGGCTGTGTGAATAGTCTACTCGAATTACCGGGTACCATTAGTGCGTATGTGCTTGCATCAGTACTTCAGAGCGCAGCCGGCAGTAATGTCAGAGCTGTGAAATATAACTGTACTGTCAGCGTAGCTGTCAGAGCACGGCCAGCAGGGCTGTTAGCACGTACTTAATACCTAATACAATGTAATGCTTTGTGAATTGTTGTTATACTCCGTTGATTATGGAATAATGATAAGCTGCTCTGTGGGTTTGTCCCAAGTTTGATCAGTCTGAAGTCCATTGCTGCAGACTTTCCCACGGTCTTTTAAACATAGAGTGTGCATGTGCTTTATTCCCACTATGATTTCACTGCCCTGCAAGTACACAATACGTCACTCGCTGGAGGCAGCCCCCCCCCCCCCACCTTTAAAAATCCCAGGTTACCGATTTACTGGTAAATCAAGGTGCAGTAGGAAAGGCTCCCGAGGAGCAGCTCGCCTGGTAAATTTGCACATTCCCTCGGAGGGTTGGTGGTGTGAAAGGGGCTAAAGTCACCTTTTCAGATGAATGACTCCTCAAATGAATTGGCATAAGCCAGAGATATAATAGGTTTTAAGTATACAGAGGCAGGGATGGGAACAACTGACAAATAGAAATTTGTGATGAACAAGGCAAGAGATCTTAAATAACAAAATGATGATAATAATTCAAGGGATACATGTTTTGTAGCCTGCTGAACAGAGATGTCGTGAGGAGACGTAAATGCATGAGGAGGAAACAGCAGAATTCAATATCAACAGCTGGACTCTGTGAGCATTGGTTAGGATCTGGAAAGTTTAGTTAAAGGTTGTAAAATGTCAAAGTGAAAGTCAAAATCCAGCTGGTGAATCCAACATTGACTTTCATACAACCAGTGTTGGTAGTTCACATCAGCCCTGTCCCCATCTCAATAAACACACATTCTGTATTGCCATTTAACAGATTTATACTAGCTTTTTAAAAGTGCTCCGCTTCTGTGAAAGGAGGAAAAGTAACATGAAAAAAGGAGACAGAAAGACAAAAGGAAAATATGAAAGATAGATATGCAAGGAAGAAAATTAAATTTTATTTATTTGTTTGGAATCTTCAGTGCTCGAAAAGTATTTTGCAACCAACATATAATTTGATTAATGGGAAGGATTCACAAAGACAAAATTAATTCCCTCCAGAAGTTTTCAGTGTTCAAATTAGAAATCGGTATGCTGAGAATTGGACATAGTTCTTTTCTTGAAAGTCTAAACACATTTTGCACTCAAATTTTTCCAGTAATTTGTTTATTGCACAATGCTTGAGTGAAGGAGGTTGCCAAGAAGTTTGCAAATCTCTAAAAAAAAGTGAGTCAAACCTCTTATGCAGGATGTTCAAAGTCATTACTAATGCCAAGTGTCTAATCATCAACACTCCAGGGGGGAGTGCGATCACCCTTGACCTGAAGCTCAGTTGGTCAGCTCCATAAAAACAATGGCTACAAGAGCAGGTAATAAGCTATTATGTTTTTTTGTGATACATAACATACCTCAGAACTCACTGGTGTTTTATCATCATTTGCAAGCCGCAAGTCAAGAATGGAATATTTGCACTTGCATGGATGGATGCAGCCCCAACGACGTTCATGGAAATTGACCCCACAGAGGACAAAACAGGTCACTGGATTGGCAGCAACCACTTTAGACATTCATTCCCTCTATCAATGGTACACAGTGATTGCATTTTGTGCCTTCGATAAAATACACTGCAGTCACTCAGCAGCATTGTACAAACCAGAAAATTCTATCACCAAGAAGGACAAGGGCAACTTTCACATGGGACATCATAACCTGCAGGTTTTACTTCAAGTTGTATGCTGCCTCGAGTTGCCAATATATCACCACGTCTCCATCACTCAGTCCACCAAGTTCAGATGAATGTATTATGGCAATGGACCTGTCAGTAATGCCCAGATCCTGAAAAGTACATGACATAAAAAACACACACATACTTACTCCTTATTATTTGGAAAATAACTAGCAAGTTGCTCTTTGGCTTAACAAATAAAGCAGGATAGGATTAACATACCTCAGAAGTTAATTGGATCAATTATCAGGTGGGCAGTTCAACAGGGAGAAAACATCAGCAATTATTTCATCAATGCAAACAAAGATTATTTTCTACACAAAATTAATACTTGCAATGTTGAATTTCTTTTCCTTAAGTGAATCCAGAAAGTATATTAATAAGACATACAATACTCCTCATAATGTTTGAGACACTTTCTTTTCCTTTATTTGCCCTGGTGCTCCACACTTTTCAATTTGCAATTGAACCATTCACATATGATTAAAGTGCACCTTCCAGATCTTATTCAAGGTTATTTGTATACATTTTGGTTTGACCATGTAGAAATTATAGCACTTTTTATACATAGTCCCATTATTTCAGGGCACCCTAATATTTGGTTTAGACGACACTTTCTTTATTCTAATATATCCTAATTTCAAAGTATCATCTTCCAAAGCATGAGCTAAAAATTTTGATATCATTTTTTATCTGCAAATCAAACTCTGTGGTTGTTATTTTATGCAGTTTTAATTCGCTGATAGAACAGATAAACATTTTGCATAGCTTTTCATTAAGACTTTCATAACAAAGAATTTACTATACAATGAAGATATAAAAAGTATATGGAGATACACAAACTTTCAAGAGATACACAATGGTATTTAAAGAGATACAAATTGAAAGAAAAATTTCTCGTGCTCACGCATCCTTCACATCTTGTAGAATGGCAAGTGGTTAGCCTAGGCAGATATTATGACATATTGCATCATAGTTACTATGGTAACAATAGTTCTCTTAAAAAGTCAGGGACAAAATTAGCTAAGAATTAAAAACACAAAGTTTTAACCTTTACATTTGGGACATAGCCATAGTAGGCTCTAAAGCTTGTCATAGTCAAAGGGTGGCAGTGCAGCTAAGCTCTCACTGATGCACAAAAGCTCTTCATGGCGTGCGACTCAAACAGCCTGTGGCAACCAAGTCCAACTTCTGGCCTTCACGTATGGCATAGTTCTAATGCCTGACAGAGCTGTTCTCACCGACAGGAGAAAGGGCAAAGGCGGATCACCGGCACCTTGAAACCAGTTGCTCCGGGCAAATGGGGCTTGTTAACCATGGATGGTAAATCATCTAGGAGAGGGAAAACTGCGATTTCAAATATTTGCTGCCTTGTGGATTTACCCACTCACAGGAAAGGTTTTGGGAGTAAACCCCAAGGAAAAATCCTGAGTCAGAGTCCCAGCACCAGCTCAGCAACTCCTGCGATGCTGCTGGCATCGACCTTTGTCATTCCTTTGGACCTGTCATTAACATGCGTTGGGGGGGGGAGGAGGGGGAGGGTCCCACTGCCTGGGTAACAGACAGATCTCCATATCAACTCTGCCTTGGCTTGCACTCTGAAGAGGCCACTCCAGAGGCACAGTACCCTTAGTCGATCACGACTGAAGGAGGACACAGAGAGAACAACAGTATGCATTTTAAAGTATCAATGGTTTAGTACTTTGTTGCATATCCCTTGCATGCACTGACTTCTTGAAGACTGTGATTCATAGATATCGGCAGGTGCTGATGGTGCTTTGCCAGGCCTCTACTGCAGCCATCTTCAGCTCCTGCTTGTTTTGGGGGCTTGGTCTCTTGTTTTTTATTCAGCTTATGGAAAGCATCACCAGGTGATTCAAATGGCCATTTAAGAAATTTCCAGTTTTTAGCTTTGAAAAACCCATTTATTGCTTTAGCAGCATGTTTAGGATCATTATCTTGCTGTAGGATGAATACCATCCAATGAGTTTAGAGGCATTTGCTCAAACTTGAGCAGATAAAATGTTTCTGTGCACCTCAGAATGCATTTTGCTACTGCCATCAGCAGTTATATCATCAATGAATATAAGCGTGCCAGTACCTGTGTCAGCCCAGATGAGGTGGTATGCTTTGGATCTTGGGCAGTTCCTTTATACCTCCACACTTTGCTCTTGCCATCACTCTGATGCAGGTTAATGTTAGTCTCATCTGTCCATGAAACCTTTTCCAGGATTCTGCAGGATCAGTTAAATACTTCTTAGCAAACCCTAATCTGGTCATCCTGTTTCGATGGCTAACATGATGTCTTCTGCAGACGGTAGTCTTTGACACATCCACATCTGCCTCCTGAAGAGTGTTTCTGATGTGTCGGACACACGTTTGGGGATTTTTCTTTCATTATGATGGGAATTCTTCTGTCATCAGCAATGGAGATCTTCCTTGTGCGACCAGTCCATTTATGATTACTGAAATCACCTTTATGTTCTTTCTTCTTCTTAATGATGTTCCAAACAATTGATTTTGATAATCTTTAAGGTTTGGTCAATGTCTCTTACTGGTTTTTTCCTTGTTTTTTTAAGCCTCAATGGCTTCTTTGACATTTATTGGCACAAATCTGGTCCTCATGTTTTTAAAAATGGCATCTACAGACTCCAATGATGGTCCAAAGCTTAGAAGCAAGACTAGCTCTCTTATACCTGCACCAAATGAAGCAATTAAACACACCGGAGTAATCACAAACAACAGAGAAGCCAAATGTCCCAAACATTATGGTGCCCTGAAATGATGGAACTATAAAAAGTGCTGTAATTTCTATATAGTCAAACTAAAATGTATACAAATAATGTTGAATAAAATCTAGAGTGTGCACTTTAATGACATGTGAATTGTTTGATTCCAAATTTAAAACTGTGGAGCACAGGGGAAAATAAAGGAAAAAAAGTGTCTTTGCCCCAAACATTATGGAGGGCACTGTATTTTAATATTTGAAAGCAATGAGAAGCTCGAGGGACTCAGAAGGTCAGGCAACATTCATTGAGTAGAAATGGTCAGTCAATGTTTCAGGTCAGGTTTCTTTATCGATATTGCAATCGGAATCTGACTTTGACATCCAATGAGGCCCTAAATGATTTTTACCATTTGTCAAAGCTAACTTGTCATTAATGAACTTCGTTTTTCCACACACACATTAAAATATTACAGAAACTGCCAAAAAATTTAATTTAAAAATTATTTGCTTTATACAGTTAAATGTCCATAATCCAGCATTCAGTCAACTTGAAATGCAAAGAAAATCAAGGATACAAATAAATAAATAGACATGGATAAAAATAAAGCTTTAAATAAAAGTTTAAATAGAAGCTTAAAATTGTCAAAGTAAATGTTCTCTGACTCAACACACAATCCTTTGGGAGCAAACATTTAGCCAGCGGGGTGCCCCAGGTGTGCCCCACCTACAGCAGCTGCTTAAATAAAGTTTCAATAAAGTTGTGCTTGAATAAAATGGCGGCACCCAGGATGAAGAGCTGGCCTGTTCCCCTCCCAAAGTATCTCGCTCTCCCTGTCTGGTAAGAATCAGAATTTATTGTCATGAACAAATCATGAAATTTGGTGTTTTGCCTCAGAAGCTGTCCTTGAGCCACTGAGTGCTTGTCTTTAGGCTCCTGTATCTTTTCCTCGAAGACAAGCACTCAGTGGCTCAAGGACAGCTTCTTCCCCTCTGCCATCAGATTTCTGAATAATCAATGAACCAAAGATACTGCTTTACTTTTCATGCTCTACTATTGTTTTTTTTTAATGTCGTAAGATGGTTATAAAATGTACATTTACACTATGATTCTGAGGCAAAACACCAAATTTCATGATTTGTTCATGACAATAAATTCTGATTCTTACCAGACAGGGATAGCGAGATACTTTGGGAGGGGAACAGGCCAGCTCTTCATCCTGGGTGTCGCCATTTTATTCAAGCACAACTTTATTGAGGTCATCCAGAGCTGTGTGGAGAGCTAGCAATATTGCATCTGCTGTGGAGTGATTGTGACAATTAGCAATTGCAGTGGGTCCAGATCATTACTTAGGTACGCATTAATTCTGGCCATGACCAGCCTTTCAAAGCATTTAATCACAATCTATATCTTTATTAGTATAGGTATATTAGTAAGGCTTTATCTGTAAACTTGGAGGAGGGTTGATTATAATGGTGGACATTTTGCGTAGCATTTGAGCAACACTATAACGGCGCCAGCAACCAGTGATCGTATTTTAATTTTGTAAGTTACAGAAATTACTTGATTAAAGTAAACTTTGTCTAATTAAAGACAATATTGATTTTTTTTTCTAATTTTACATTGTCTTTTGTGTTTTAAATGTTGCATTCTTAATACAAGTGGATTATTTAAGCATTGTAAGAATGAGTCTCATTCAACCAGAAAATTCACATTTCTTGCATCTGTGATCCCCGTAGGTGCTGGATAATGGGGATTTTACTGTATTTCAAATATTTTAAAACAATCAACATTTAAACTAATTTAGCTGAGGAAAATAAAGTTCTCTCTTAAATCTGTATCCTAACAAAATAACTAAATTCTTTAAACTCTGTTTATATTATTCTCCAGTTCAGATAATGGGAGCTTATTGCCATAGACAAAGTACAATGTACAGATGCACCAAAATTCTAACCTGCTGCAGCCAAACAGATACACCAACTATAATAATATAAATTAAATTACCACAATATGAGAAGAGATAAAAATGCTTATAAATAGATGGATAGTTGCAATATTCAATTACCATTGATCATAATTGTTGGTTTAATTTAACATTCCCTTCCATTATTATCACACTAGTCAACATAAGTCAGACAGGTGATCACAACTAACTTTTCTTGACTGCCTTGCTGAATATGGGGAGAATATAATTGATCAGGGTAGGATTAGTATCAAAATGGGTGCTTGATGGTTGACATCGACTTGATGAGCTAAAAGACCTGTTTTCATGTTGTATTTCTCTAGACCAGGGGTGGCCAACCTTTTAATTTTTAACTTAGACATACACCACGGTAACTGGCCATTTCGCTCCACGAATACGTACTGGGCATGTAGGTTAATTGGGCAGCACAGACGTGTGGGGCGAAATGGCGTGCTGTTTGTTTAAATTAAAAATTAAAAGGTTGGCCACCCCTGCTCTGGACTCTATAATTCCAGGTACTATCAATCCATTTCCCTCTTTTAATCTTCTTCAGTCTTGTAACTCTCTTTCACATACCCAGTAACTCCCCTTTATTCATATGCTATTTATCTTCACTTACATTTACAGAAGGTAATTAAACTACCAGCAGAGCTTTGGGATGCGGAAGGAGCTAAAGCATCCAGGGAAAATGCATATGGAGCCTTCGATTCGGATTCAAGTTTATGCAGTTTGTGAGTTTATTCCTAAAATGTGGTTTTGTATCCATACATTATATGAGCTAAATATTGAAAGACCGATTCAATGGCTAGAGTCTTGTTCCTGGACTGTTGGCCATCTCTCCACACAAAAATTTGATGTAAATTTTTGAGTTCAAAAGCGTGAATCCTGGACTGCAGGGCATCCACATAATCATTAGTAATAGGAAACAAACAATGGAAAACAGGAGGTTCAGATGGCTGTAAAGAAATGGTCAGTCAGTGTTCCGGGTTGGACCCTTCAAATGATGCACAAAAAGAGGGGGAAGGAGGTTAGGGCTGGGTAAAGGTCATAATTTGATCATCAAGCAGGATTTGACTTTTGAGTAATTGTTCACATTTGAGCAGAGGAGTGATTGCAGATTCCAGTTGCTCAAGTAGAATCTTGGGGAAAAGAATAATTCGTTTTGTCCAGAAGCTAATCCCCTAGTCAGAACTTCAAAGTGTAAATACACAAACCAAAAGGGCATTGGTGCTTTAGGAAAACATGGATTGCACAGGGAGATGGTTTGCATTCTGGTTCTGGTGCTCATTTCATTCCATTTATAAAAGGTAGCCCAATGAAAAGCAATGGAATTGCATACTGATTGTTAAATGTTTATGTCAATTAAGTAAACATCCAGTTTACAAACAGAAGAAGAGGACATTGTTGATAATAGTTTGTAAGGGTAGAAAATTAAAACCCAATTCAAATCTCACCTGACCACGATCTGTCAGAGCACAACCCAGGGTTTAAGCATCCTGGGTTTAAGCATCTAGAGTATAGGGAGAGATTGGACAGATTAGGTCTTTATTCTTTGGAGCGTAGAAGGTTGACAGTGGATTTGATAGAAGTATTTAAGATTATGAAAGGGATAGACAGAGTGGATGTGGATAGACTATTTCCGTTAAGAGGAGGAAAGATTAAAACAAGAGGACATGAGTTAAGAATTAAGGGGCAGAGGTTTAGAGGTAACATGAGGGGGAACTTCTTTACTCAGAGAGTGGTAGCCGTGTGGAATGATCTTCCGGGAGAAATAGTGGCGGCGGAGTCAATTGTATTATTTAAGAAAAGGTTGGACAGGTATATGGATGAGAAGAAGATGGAGGGTTATGGGCATTGTGCAGGGAGGTGGGACTAGAAAGGGGTGTTTGGTTCGGTGCGGAATAGAAGGGCCTAATGGCCTGTTTCCATGCTGTAATTGTTATGTTATGTTATGTCAAAAGCAACAGGACATAACTCTCACTCTAATTATAGTCTCTCAAATGTGTGGTTGATTGAGTCATTGACTAAACTTCTATTTTATTTGGAAATATTGCTATTGGCAAGAAGGATGGAAAGTAGGCTGTTGAATCATGCAGCTTGGCCAACCACTTCACCTGCATTTAGAGTGCTGGGCTCAGCTGACTCAGCTGAAGATGACTCACTCTCCAACCTATGACATCGAAACTACATCCAACTTGACCTGAATGTACCACATTTAGTCAGGTCCAATTGGGCTTGGGTCATTTAATCAAGCTCTGATTCATGGTATAGGTTTTCAGTAGAATGGATTCCGTGTAAGTGAATTTTTATGAATGTTCAGTCTATTTAAACATAGAGCTGATGCCAATGAACTCAAGAGACATTCATTTGTAACACTGATGAATGCTTCTAAACTTTCAACATTTATAAGATTTTTTAAAATCAGATATTCAATTCTTTTTGAAAAATGGCATGAAGGAGCTTATCAACTCATGCGTTTATGATTAATAGCTAAATTACTATGGAAGATTGAATAACATTATCAAAGTGTATACTGAAACATGCATAAAAGAAAAAATACGAATTCTATAACATATGTTTTCATTAACATAACATGTGGCCAGAATTTCATTGGTGAGTTATTGCTGATTGGTTATATCATATGAACCAATCTCTTTTATGCAAACTACCATAGCTTGAATCTCAAGCTGAATTCATGTATTTTAAGGACTTTTATAGAAATCCTATTCTAACGCTTTTTTATTCTTCCTTCCCTCCAAACTCTATCCCTTGTCTATAAGCTAGGGGGAAAGTTAGAGCAGCCAAATAACCCAACAAACTGCAGATTTTTGAGATGTAGGAAAAACTGGAGCATTATGAGAGAGCATGGTCATCGTGGAAACTTGAAAACTCAATAGAAGTAGCTTTGGAGTTCACGATTGAACCCTGGGTCACTGGAGCTATAAGGCAGAACCATCACTTGCTGACAACTGTGCTACCCCTTTATGAATGGAACCTAATGATTGTAAAAATGGAGTCAATATAGTGGAGATGATACTAACACTCATCCTCCCAGTGGATTTGGCAGATATTGTGGAGGCACCATTGATTGTATCTTTGTGCCATCTTGTGGAACCTCCTGCAAAAACTACCACATTCCTAATGACACCAGGAAAGTAGTCCAACTTTTAGAAGGATAGAAGAGGGGAGGGGCTATTGCTGCTCAATAGATGACAAGCTTTCAACCTTTGCCCTGGGTTTTAGATCTTAATCTTTGAACATCCATTTCTTCAGATGGCCAAAGGCTGTCCTGCTGAACTGAAGGCTATGGTGATTGACATAATCAAGGTTTGTCTTCACTGAGTGAAACAGGAAAGACTGCAGTCACAGTGATTGAAGTAAAAACACAAGGCTGGACAAATTCAACAGGTCAAGCAGTGTACTTTATGTAGAAACATAATCAAAGTTGCAGACTTGAGCATTTCACTAACCATATAGCCATTTACAGCACGGAAACAGGCCATGTCGGCCCTTCAAGTCCGTACCGGTTCACTTGAACAACTCCACTAGCTCCTCCGCAAACTCCTGAGGAAGTAGAGGCTTTCTTCATGATGCCATTGGTGTGTTGGTTCCAGGAAAGATCTTCCAAGATAGTGACTCCCAAGATCCTACATAAGGGCGAATTTTTTTAGGACTGAGATGAGGAAAAATTTCTTCTTTCAGAGAGTGGTAAATGTGTGTTCTGATGAGAAAGTCAAGGATCCAGTTGCAGAGGCAGATGCCTGACTAATCTGGTGGGGGAAGGGACAGGTGGAGGGGCACAGGCTCACAGGCAGGAGGAATAGGTGAATAAGGGAGGGATGGCATGTGGAAGCAAGGGGAGGGGAGAATGGTTCTGTGAATGGAGAGGGAAGGGGTGGATAGTTAGAGAAAAGTAGTCAAAGGGATAGGGAAGAAATGGGAAAATGGGGAGTTGCCAAGCAGAAACTGGAGGTCAATGTTAAAGCCATCCAGTTAGAAAATGCCCAGACCCAGAAGAAGGAAGCAGAGAGGAAGAGATCCCTATGGATGTCCTCCCACTTTAAAAAAAAAATCCCCTCTACCATCATCAACTCAGCCTTTACCTACATTGCCTCCATTTTCCACAATGGATGTCTTGAAGAGGAATTTGAAGGTGGTGGACATGAAATACTTGTCCTTTTTGTTGGTAGAGTTTGTGAATTTGGGAGGTGCAGCAGAGTGGCTGAGATAAGTTACTGCAGTTACAAGCTGTTCGAACCTGGTGCCATTCTGTGCCTTTTTTTGGGTGATGGTTGGGATTCCAATCAATTGGCTGCTTTGTTCCAAGTTGCATCAAAGTTCTTAGAGCTAAGCTCACCCAAGCAAGTGGAGATTATATCATTGCAAAAAGAGATCAGTCAAGACATTAATGCAAAGCACTCAGCCCCATGTTTATGTGACTGGAGAATTTATTGTTTGTCATTGAAAGATATAGTAATCCAGCAATGACAGAGTGGTTTTGTGAAAGAGAAATCATGTTTGGCCAATTTTTAAATTAAATTTTTTAAATTATTGGAATTCTTAAAAGCAGCACATGCTGTAGATATGCTTGTAACTGCACTTTACAAAGGCTTCCAGAAGCCTTTGGACAGGGCATTGTGTAATAGGTCATTTCAGAAAACAAAATGTCATGGTGCAGAAGGTAGCATACTGTTATGAGTAGATTAGCTGGCTAACTGAACATTAGAGGTCAGTACAAATCAGTCTTTCCTGGCAGGCAAAATGTAATGAGTAATATGACATAAGGATTGTTACTGGGGACTCAACCTCTAACAATTTATACATAATGACTAGTATGAAGAAAGCAATGACAGAAAGAAATGTAGGTTGAGAACAGAATATACAGGAAGCTGTCAAAAGATTAAGATCAAAAATATGGCAAAAGTGAAGATGTGAAATTATCTGGTTTGGCAGGAAAAAAAATACAATAAAGCATGTTATCTAAATGATGAGCAATTGTGGAGCTCTTAGATGGGGAGGACTGGGAATCTTAATAGCAGAATTCCAAAAACCTACTTCTAGTACACTTAAATAATTAGGAAGGCTAATGCAATGTAACTGTGAGGTATTGCTTCAAATTTATAGGGCACCGATGAGAATCACTGCTCTAGATCCAATCGTTAGTGAAATATTTTGCTTGAGAAAAATTGTCATTGGCCCATTTCCTTTGGAGTTATGAAACCATGCATATAATGAGCCAATTAGGTACAATTAAAAGTGGTTTTTCAAACCTTTTCTTTCCACCCACATACCACCTTAAGCAATCCCTTCCTAATCACAGAGCACCTATGGCATAGGGAATACTTCAAGTGGTATGTGAGTGAAAAGAAAAGGGTTGAGAACCATTATCTTAGAAATATTTTAAATTTTACTGATCTTACCATGATTTGCTTGATACCAGAAACACAGGAGTCAAGGTGAAATAAGATAAATAGATATCAGTTAATATTCCTCAAAAATATTGTCACCCCGGCTGGTTTTGTTGAAGAGACTGGTCATAATTGAAAGATTTTCCAAGATAATAGCTTATTGAAGGCAACACTATCATATTACAGCAACTTAAAATAAGGTGTGGTATCATTTCTTTGCTTTAATCCAGGTAACATTGTGATTCAAGCACAGATAATCTTTGAAATATTAATTTGTGTTTGACAACTACAATGAACTACTTGGCAGTGAACTTACACTGTGGGAATTATTTGGAACACTTATCACTGTCATTAGAACGCAGACAGACAAAAGTACACCTGTTAATTGAGGATGAGCTAAACCTGCACAATTCACAGAAAATAAAAACTTGACATAAAAGTTACTGTTAGTTGCTCAAGTTAAATGCTGTGTGGGCAATGTCCACAAACCTTTGTCTTCCATTCAAAAATAACTTAAATGTTTCCACACACATTTTGGCAGTTGCTTTAAATGTATTGTTTATTCCAATCTCACTTGTGCTGAACATGCAATATGTTTTTCTCACCACCAAATTCTGGTTCAACATAAGAGGATAAGTTTGGTTAGCATTTGTAAAACTGGGATAAAAGCCAAAACAAACTGATGATTTCCTTGCTTGAACTGCTCACAATTATTTTGACAGCTTTATACCAATTTAAATACACATGCAAAACTAGAATAAGGAACAGGAAGTCTTTTGATTAAAATAAAACATCAACAGAAGCAACAATTATGTTTTTTTTTTCATGTGTTACAGGAGTAAAATAAATAAAATTTCCCAGCTACAACAGGTTGTATAGTTTAATCAATTATCATATAGCAGATGAGCAAATGTTGATCTTTAATTCCTTTACTTATTTAATCCAGCAGTCAAGATATATCAACTCTCGTCAACTGTTAGACCTTTAGATTTTTTTTTCATTCCAGTTCTAAAACACCAACATCAAAGGATCCTAAGTACATTACAGGGCTCTCTGCATCCTTCAACCCTGCATTTTTGGAATGATCCATAGCTCTTCAAAAGAATTAGCCTTTGTAATTGAGAAATATACTCCACCCTTTTGGTTAAAGAAGAGCATAAAAGAGTCTAAAGTGGATCAAAGTGTGACCAATAGCGGGAGGAAGGAGATGTTGGGGTTGGATGGAACTTGTGAAAGTAAAATCCAATGGGGTTAACATTTGGGTCACAAAATTCAGCCTTTAGGAAATTCAGAAGAAAATAAAGTAGAAGTATCAAGAATGTACTACTGTCAAACCCAATCTCAGTTCTCTTGCTGGATTTTAAATCAATTGTTATTGTCACTCTGGCATTAATTTTCTTTAAAATTTCCATGAACAGGTGAAGATTGCCCTATCAATTGAGCAATGAACCAAGAAAATTTGGAGAAAGGGGATAAAGGTATGTATCCTCTTTGTAATCAATATAGATTTAGTCCATATCTATACAGGGGAGTAAGTTATTTTAATCCTATGATTGAACTAATGTTATTCAGTTCATCTGAAAAGCATGAGGGCTAATTCAATCATGTTGCAAATCCAACATAGAATTTTGCTCAAGAGAGGTGAGGGGGGGGGGGGGGGAGTCACAAATGAATCCTTTAATAACACAGGTTCAATTCTCCAACCCAGGCTCCTGTCAAATGAAGTTCAGCAACAACAGCACATGAATTATGAATTTACTCAGTGACTTAATCAAATGGTAGCATGACTGATTCTTTTAAAAAGGATGCATTGTGATCTCTAAGGATTAAAACTATGTAAAATCTGAACTAGCTTTTCGAACCCATTATGTGGCAGAAATGCTTTCACTGAGCAGCATACTTTTTGAGACTAGCCATCTGTGGAGGATTTTTTTTAAAACTTGTAAATGCCATATTAATTGAGAGCAAAGCTTCCTTTATTTTACCAAGCACTTTTTCTCCTTCATTTTCTTGGATCTAATTACACACAGTCCCAGCAGGGAGAGAATATTGGCTCTGAGCATGCATTGACCATCTTGAAAATGACCTGGAATTGTAATAGCATTCATCGTCTTTAGTCCCAACAACAATTTTATTTTAAATGTAATGAAGTAGAATGCTTTTATTATTATCCCTTTCTAATCAATGGAATGAAAATCATCTTTTTCAATTGACAGGGATAAAGGTGATGCTGGTAAGTGGGTACAGTCCTTTTTGACCTGCCACTCTCTTCTGGCAAAGGTACCCTCACATTGCAACTGGATTGGAAGTACAAGGTTTTTGACTGAGTGATAATGAAAGAATACTGAGATATTTCCAAATGTAGCTTGGTTGTTCCCAAGTAACTGTTCCACCATTCAAGTAAAAAGTATGCAATTTTTCTTGCAGATTGCAGTTTTAAAGTTGAAGAGTGAGATTAAAGCTTTTTTTTCTTTATTCAGTCAACCACTTAGGGTTCCAATACTATGTTTGCAAGCAACTAACAGTGACAGGATTTAAATACACACTCAGTCATTTGCAGTTTGATACCCAAAAATAAAAATAGTTCCACTCTCTGTCACCAACACTTCCTGCATCAATCAACACTCGATCGAAATGGAACCTTCATATTAGAAACACATCCATTTAAATGATTTGTGGATTTCACATTGCACCAGCATTGTCTCCGCTCTATCCTCAACATTCATTGGAGCGACTTCATCCCTAACATCGAAGTACTCGAGATGGCAGAGGCCGACAGCATCGAATCCACGCTGCTGAAGATCCAACTGCTCTGAGTAGGTCACGTCTCCAGAATGGAGGACCATCGCCTTCCCAAGATCGTGTTATATGGCGAGCTTTCCACTGGCCACCGCGACAGAGGTGCACCAAAGAAGAGGTACAAGGACTGCCTAAAGAAATCTCTTGATGCCTGCCCCATTGACCACCACCAGTGGGCTGATATCACCTGAAACCGTGCATCTTGGCGCCTCACAGTTCGGCGGGCAGCAACCTCCTTTGAAGAAGACTGCAGAGCCCACCTCACTGACAAAAGACAAAGGAGGAAAAACCCAACACCCAACCCCAGCCAACCAATTTTCCCCTGCAAGCACTGCAACCGTGTCTGCCTGTCCCGCATCGGACTTGTCAGCCACAAACGATCCTGCAGTTGACATGGACATTACCCCTCCATAAATCTTCGTCCGCGAAGCCAAGCCAAAGAAAAAAAAGTAAACAAATCAACACAGATCAAATTTTTTTTTGTATTCCGGCTTATACTCAAAATTGTCTTTAAAATTGGCAACCAAATGTTGTACAATATTTAGATAAATCCATTTGTGTATATCTAAATAAAATAAGTATGCAGGAAGTGCAAACCTACAACGTAACCTGTGTCAGAATGAATTCAAACACAAACTCTAAAAATTATAAATCTGCTGAAAAGGAATTATGTTAACATATATAAAAATATATGTTAACATATATAAAAACAGGATAACAGGTGTACTAAATATTTTTACAGTGAAATATGGAAAATCGTGTATTTACATTAGTGAATAATCAGAGTTTATTCTCATATACACAAGTACAATGTACAGATAAAATGAAATTCTGACTCGCTGCAGTAAACAGGTGCACAAGATAAATCAACTGCCATAGTATACCATCTTCTTCTTCTTCTTTGGCTTGGCTTCGCGGACGAAGATTTATGGAGGGGGTAAAAGTCCACGTCAGCTGCAGGCTCGTTGGTGACTGACAAGTCTGATGCGGGACAGGCAGACACGGTTGCAGCGGTTGCAGGGGAAAATTGGTTGGTTGGGGTTGGGTGTTGGGTTTTTCCTCCTTTGCCTTTCGTCAGTGAGGTGGGCTCTGCGGTCTTCTTCAAAGGAGGTTGCTGCCCGCCAAACTGTGAGGCGCCAAGATGCACGGTTTGAGGCGTTATCAGCCCACTGGCGGTGGTCAATGTGGCCGGCACCAAGAGATTTCTTTAGGCAGTCCTTGTACCTTTTCTTTGGTGCACCTCTGTCACGGTGGCCAGTGGAGAGCTCGCCATATAACACGATCTTGGGAAGGCGATGGTCCTCCATTCTGGAGACGTGACCCACCCAGCGCAGCTGGATCTTCAGCAGCGTGGACTCGATGCTGTCGACCTCTGCCATCTCGAGTACTTCGACGTTAGGGATGAAAGCGCTCCAATGGATGTTGAGGATGGAGCGGAGACAACGCTGGTGGAAGCGTTCTAGGAGCCGTAGGTGATGCCGGTAGAGGACCCATGATTCAGAGCCGAACAGGAGTGTGGGTATGACAACGGCTCTGTATACCATAAATTATCACAATATGCCAAGGCAGAAAAAATATCATAAATATAAAAAGATAGATATTCAAAGGTGCATTTAATGCACAAAAAATCAATATTTCAATAGATCTTTTGGTGCTCCTGGAATGTTAGGATTAGGGATATTCAACAGCATGATATGAATTGGATGAAAACTATTCTTCAACTGTCCTTAAACCTCCTCTTTGGTGTCATAGTTGGTTGAACTCATTAACTCTTTGTGATATATTTTGAAACTCACAGTTTGCTGTTCCTTTCACATTTTATTTCCACTGCACCAAAGATGGTCATGGGTCAATGCAGTGCACAAGCACCTCTTACCAAACCTGCATGTTCTTTGGTCTTTGTGTTCAGCATGTTAGCTTGACAACAAGCTTTAAAAAATTCAACAAGTCCAAGATGTTTAAAGGACTGAAATTAAGATATCCAAATGATTAAACAGTATTCAAAGTGGTGTCAGTAAGCATGCAGGAGGCAGTAGAAACAGAGGAAGAAGTGCCACATAGGAAACAAAGAGAGCCAAGCAGCAGTCAAGACAACTGAATGAGTGGTTTTCACCAGGTCTGCAGTTGTAAAGGACAAGCTATGACAACGAGCAAACCAGACCAGAAATCAACAAGCAGATCAAGGTTCAGATAACTTGCAAAGGTTTTTCAAGGGGGAATTTAAATTTCGGTCAAATACTCTAAAATCCCTGCCATCCGGAATTCAAGCAACCAGCAACAGGCAAAAAAAAAAAAAAAAATTGCGGAAAATAAATGGGTAAAAAATAAGGAAGTTTAAAATCAGCGCGCCTCACCATTAGTTCTTCATTCATGCATCATGCATTTTCAAGCAACCAGAAAACTTGTTTATCCAGCATCTACCAGTCCCCTTAGGTGCCAGTTACCAGGGTTTTTTTTTACTGTAAATTAGAATTTGGAGTACTTGGTAGAGACCCTCCAGTAAATTATATGATGAGCTCACAGTTCTGGCGAGATTGTCATTTTATGGTGTAAATAACAACTTCATGCAATCATTTGGAGCTCAGTTATTGCACAATGCATGAGAATCAATGTTTTTTGAGAAAAAAAGGGGAAATATTCATAAGGGCTCGTTAATTTTAACATTTCATATAATCACCCCAAATGGTGTGAAATAGCATTATCTATCTGCAAATACAATATTCGAACCACAGCCGGAACCATATGAATGATACTAAATACATAAGTAAATTTTAAATACTTCATATGGAAAGGAGTTGAGATAAGTATGTTGCATGTTGCAATATCAGTTCTTTAATTAAGTTACATAGATGTTACGCAATAGTCTGGATTAATTTAAAATACTTGAAGATTGTGAAAAGTTCTCACCAGCCATGAGCAAAACCATCCCAGATCAGCACACTGTCACTGACAAGAGATTGTAACGTTTCAAAACCAACATCTATCTGGCCTTGGTCGGAAACACTGTCATCATTCTGAGTTGTTCATCTATCATGTCCACCTGCTGGATTTGGTTCAACGTTGGTCTTCAATGTAATTTCTATGACTTGCCAATGAAGGCATAAGAGATACACTTGGCACAGTTAGACCAAATCATAAATGTACAAGATTTTTTGGCAGTTGATAATAAACCATTCACTTGCCAAAAATTTCAAAATATTGAGATTGGTGCGCTGTGCAGTGGACAAAAGGAAAAACAATACACACAGAAGCTGTGAGTGAGTTGAACCAACCAACCGACTGACTTTACTGGAACTCTCTGAGAGCTTATGAGCACTGCTCCCATGATCCTTTTCGGCTCCTCCCACTGGAACCATTGTGATGTCAGACCAGTGAGAGCATGCATCTTCATGACCTGGTTCACTTGTAGTTTGCTGCATTACCACTCCACACCCCCCCCAGAACCAGTGTTCTGAGGTGCAGAGTCCACAGTTCATACATTTGGGAGGCTGACCTCTCTGCTGCAGGGCTGGAACAGTTACTGGTTGGTCAAGGTCAGGGTGTGCCAGTCGATCGTGAATGCTTCCTGCCTACCCCCAATGCCCAAAAGGCACATAGTCCCGCTGTGTCATAATACCTTGTATGGACCTCGTATGGGTGCTGAAGGGAGTTCTGTGCACACCACTCCTTATGAAGATGCATTCGCAGTCTTCAAGATCCTTCTGGAAATAGGGTGGAGCTGGACCATGGCATGAGGTTTGTATGGGTGCCAAAGTGCCCATCTTCTCAAGAAATCACATTAGAAGGGCTGTAGGTGTTTCCTCCTGGCCATGAGCCTCTGGCTCAAACTCTCCTGGGACAGTCAGCGGGGACCCATAGACAAGAATTCAGCTGGGACGCAGAGTCTTCAGAAGTTTCCATCCAGGCCAAAGACGAACTGGCCAAAACCACCCTTCTAGTGCATCCACATGTTGATGTGCCCACTGCCCGCCTAGTCAACTCATCCAACACAGCCATCAGCTGATTGATGGACATTGGAGACCACTCACTTTCTTCAGAGGACACCTGCGGCCCTCAGAGCAGAAGTATAGTGCGTTTGACAGGGAATTGCAAGCCCTCTACCTTGCCATACGCTATTTCTGCTATTTACTTGAAGGACAGGATTTCATGGTCTTCACAAGCCCTTCACTTTTGCCTTCATCAAGGTGTTGGACCTGTGGTCGACAGGCAGCATCACCTTTCTCATATCTCAGAATATATAATGGCTATCAAGTACATTTCTGGCCAGAACAGCCTCAGGGCTGACACTCTCTCCCATGTCTGTGCCATCCCTGTCCCACGAAATCGACATACAGTGCTCGCCACGGCAGGATGGTTAGATACCAGCCTACCACACTGCAGTCTCAGGGCTACAGCTGGAAGACGTGTTTTGGGCCATCTAAAGCCACACTTTTCTGTGACGTGGCCACTGGCCAACCTAGGTCCATGGTTCCCGCCTCATGGAGGCGTTGCGTCTTCGACACACTACATGGGTTGGCCAACCCATCCATGCAGACGACAACTCAACAACTGGTCATAGACAGATTCATGTGGCATGGCCTGCCTGGATCAGTGCAGCTCACTACAATATGATATTAGTTTGATTTCTTTTAGATTCAATGGGAAATACACAATTGTTGTGGCTTGAGGAAATGAGAAATAAAGCTAAATGTGAGCAATTCTAAAAAGGTTCAGAAATGTCTGAGAGAAGGCGTAAGATGGAAGCAATATCAAGAGATTAAACAACCAACAGGTTCAGAGAATCATCCAATATTACCATACAAGATTCTATTGTTATCGTTTTAAATCACAAAATTAATAGGTGAAATCACATTCAATCTGGCCAGTCACGAACGCGCTCTCTGCTTTTCTCTCATCTTATTTATTATATGCCCATGAAGTTCCGGAGGAAGCCCACAGCAGCAAGTGAATGCAAGGAGTGTCCATTTTCCATGGGAAAAGCTATGCTCCAGAACTATGAGAAATACAATAATCACAAGGTTACGCATGATACAATATAATTAGTTACACAGGCTATACACCACGCCCCAAAAGTTAAATAAATGGGACCCAACAGTATCAGATAGATGTTTTCACTGTAAGAAGGAAACGGGAACAACAGTACATGCAATTTGGGCATGTGAGAAAGTAGAAAAGTTTTGGGAAGATCTAAATCAGATATTAAATAAAATCACAAAAAGCAACATACCAAAAAAATCCAGAGATCTTTCTTCTAAGTAATATAAGAACTAAAGAATCAGGCCTCAAACTGGATGAAGCGCAAAAAAGATTTATGATGATAGCCTTAGCTGTAGCAAAAAAATTGTATAATGTCAACCTGGAAATCAGAAGAGAGCCTGAGAGTACAGCAATGGTACATGGAAATTAATAAATGTATTCCGTTGGAAAAAATAACATAATTTAAGAAATAACGTCACAGTATTCGAACAAATTTGGGAACCGTACATGGAACACAACAGAGAGGGCCTACCACAGACCTCCACCCCCTAAAATGACAGAATGAGAAGAAGACGAAATGAACTGACCCAGTGTGTAAAAGTAGATGACACAATTTTCTTTTTTATTTTCATTGTGTGATGACATTGTTTAAAGGGTTTATTGTATTATATATGTTGAGCGTTTAGTGGGTAGGGAGGTGGGGGGGAAAGGGGAGAAAATGACACTGTGTATATTCAAGAGGGAAATGTTGGTGTGTATTTTGGTTAATATGGTTCATAGTGTGAAATATTTTTTTTAAATTAAAAAAGGAATGCCCATTTTCCGAAAAAAGGAACAAGGAAGACAATTGAGATGGGCTGTGCAATAGTCAACAGCTCATTTTTCAGCAAATAGTTACAAGGTCATTCAGACATCTTCCTCCCAACTCCTGCAAATTGAACAGTATGATATAATCAAATTCACATGGCACCTTCCCACTCTGTGCTAATACCAGTTCACAAAGAAACCTCCAACTGCCAGTAGATTGCTGCTACTACTTGGAACCAAAATAGCAAGATTTTGGAGAGAACTGTAAGAGTAGGAAAGGCTCATGGTTTCAAATTCCACAAAGAGAACTGAAAAAAGAAGATCCTGACGTTGAGATCCAACAATGAGGGCCCTGATTAATTGCTGGATTTACTCTACAGTCATTTGCTAGTAACTATTATTGGGGAGCTACATGCTAAAGCAGTTGATGCCAAAACCTGCAAGCATTTACTTCAATCTGTTATACTTTCCAGCCACTACTTTTTGAACTGCTGCACCAGTGGAAAATGTTGGTGCTTGTTGGATGTGCCTTAGTTGCTGCACGATTTTTATTATCAGTAATCCAGTTCAAAGTAAGGGCAGACAACAATTGAAATATTTAGGTGGAACTCAATAGTGGGCGGGCCATCCAGTGAAACCATTGATACCACAAACTAAATTTAATTGAGCTTAACAAGCATGAAACTGGTCAAGGAACTAAACAACAGCTATAAACTATTCCGGATGAGAATTTCCTCCACAGCACAGCCACTTTACTATTCTAACCTCAATAGTTTGGAATACTGATCACCAAGATGGCTATGTTCGTGGAAATGTTCTTATTCAAAGGCTTTTGCCAGAGGACGTGTCCTTGGAGATGTTTGAAATTCACTAATGTTAGGCTCTATCTTGTGGTAGTGAAATGTTGAATCCAAGGAAAGCTCCCGATCTAGATAGAATACTTGCCCAAGAACTGGGGCGGCACGGTTGACATAGAAGTTAGGACAATGCCTTTACAATGCCAGTGATCAGGACCGGGTTTGAATCCCATGCGGCCTGTAAGGAGTTTGTATGTTATCCCCATATCTATGTGGGGTTTCCCCAGGGGCTCTGGTTTCCTGCCACTATTCGAAATGTACTGGGAGTGTAGGTTAATTGGGTGCAAATTGGGCAGTAGAGCCCATGGGCCAGCCAAAATGGCCTGTTACCGAGCTGAATGTCCACATTTTTAAAATTAAAAAATATACTGTTAACCTGCACTGACCAACTGGCTAAGATATTCACAGATATCTTCGACCTCACACTCTGGAAGAGTTTATTAGCTACCTGTTTCAAACAGGCCTCAATTGTAACCTGCCTAAATGACTACCGACCACGTCCACAGAGATGAAGTAGTTTGAAAAGTTGGTGTTGAAGCATATCAGCTCTGATCTGGCCAATTTGACTAAAGCAGCAACAGGTCTAGGGAAGATGCCATCTCACTGGCTCCACACAAAGCCCTGGAACATTTGGACAGCAAAGATGCATACATCAGGATGTTCTTATTGACTACAGTTCAGCATTCAATTCCATCATTCATGACTGTGTAATTGGATTCTGAATTTTCTCACCTCCAGCTCCCAATCAGGGAGGAATGGGCAAGAACATCTCCTCCACCATCTCCAAAAGCATCGGAGCACCACAGGGCTGGCTACTTAGGCCCATGCTCGACTCGCTTTACACCAATGATTTAATGGCTCAGTACAACAACAATGGCAACTACAAATTTTCTGACAACACCACGCTACTGGGGTGTATAAAAAGGGGTAATGTGTCAGAACATAGAAGTGAGATTGAAAACTTGCCTGAATGGCGCAGTAGCAACAACCTCCCAATCAATGTCACCAAAACCAAGGAGGTGATTGTGCACTCTAGGAAGGGAAAACCAGAGGTGGAGAGGGTGAGCAAATTTAAATTCCTAGGAGCCACCATCTGGACCCAACATACTAATGTCATTGTGAAGAAAGCACATCAGTGCCTCTACTTCCTTAGGAATTTGCAGAGGTTTGGTATGACATTGGAAACCTTGGCAAACTTCTACAGATATTTAGTGGAAAGTGTCCTGACTGGCTACATCTCAGTCTGGTATGGAAGCACCAAAACCTGTGAGAGGAAAGCTCTTCAAAAGAAAAAAATAGTGGACACAGCCCAGTATATCACAGGCAAAACTATCCACACCAAGAAAATTTACATGAAATGCTCCCATGGGAGAGCAGTAGCAATCTTCAAGGATACACACGACCCAGGATATACTCTGTTCTCGCTGTTGCCATCAGGAAAGAAGTATAAGCACAAGAAGACTCACTCCACCAGGTTCTGGAACAGTTGCTACCCCTCCAGCTACTCCTAAACAACAAACTCAATCAGAGGCTCACTTAAGGATTCTTACTTTGTGCATTATTTATTACTGATTTTTTTTTAAATTGCAGTCAGTTTATTTACATTTTTTCTTTGTTTACATTTCTCTCTTTTGTATATGTATCTTTTTCTTGAGTGCAGTTTGCACTAACGATAAGTAGTGATCTGGCCTGCCGAATAGTGAATCCCAGGGTTGCGGGTGATGTCAATATAGGTACTCTGACAAATAAAACTGAAATTTGGTTCTGGCCCACTGATTTTAAAAAAAATATGTTACTTTATAAATTTAAATCTCTAGTTTAAAAGGAGGAAAAACAAATGTTCTTCAAGCAGTTGTATTTATTTTGTGGCATTAAAATTTTCTTCTTTCCCAGGCACACTGGAACATGCTGGTATTTCAATGTTTCTGGGATAGATCAGTACAGATACTTTTACCTCTGGCCCAGATGTTTGTAGATGCTTAATCCTGATTCCAGAGAAGGAAATCCAAATTCTAACAGCTGGGGCTGCATTGATTAAGCAGCTGTGTTTCTTCAATCTGATGCTTATTTAATCTCTGCCCTTAATGCTTGATGCAAAAGGTACCAATAAAAAAAATCTGAAGAGCAAGGTGGTGTTGTGGCCACGTAGGTATTCCATGATCAACATCTCCAAAACAAGTTACTTTATCACATTGCTTTTCATGAGACTTTATTTCATGAGACCCATTTCACTCATTAAATCAGTGACAACATTTACAAAACAATATCTTATTCAGTTCAAAGCACTTAATTACATACATCCTGGGCATCTGAAAAGGCCACAATAAATGTATAATGTTGCAGCAATCACAGCTTTGATGTTGATGATGGGACCAATGTAAATTAGGGCTTTCTCATCATTAATGCATGGTTTAAACATCCTCATTTATTTCTGGGTGGATCTGTTCTGTCATTGTGGTACCGCCAGCAGAGCTTCCCAGAAGTTGCGGCGGTTCACAAGAAATTGAAAAAAAACATTCCAGCCCACCAGCATTACTCAACTAGGAAATGTTTCAATTAAAATATAATTTAAAATGATGAATGAAATCATTTCAAAAGTAATTCAGCATTTAAAGAACTTGGAGGTGTTTCAACTTAGCAATAAACAGTTCTAAAATTTATATTTTGGACATATGGGTGCTCTTGTTGAGATGGGAATTGTGAATGATGCAAAGTTTTTTGCTACAGGTAAGGCCTATATAGAAGCTTCGGAAAACTGTTTTTTTTAATGTAAGACTAATCCTCCAGGCTTCATATAGGGCTTCAAATTAAACAAATGATCATAGTTACACACAAACGGAAGATCTGTATAATGAAAATTTCTTGATTTCACTCTAAAATGGAGCAAAATAATTTTGGAAAGGCAGCCACATATCTGGTTTGATGAGGGCCAATTAACACAGCTTCATTCTCTATGTATTGGAGACTATCCCAAGGTCACATTGGTTTACAAACCATATTTCTGAAGTGTCCTCCTGCTGTGGGCCATTTGTCTGAGGGAGTGGCATTTCTTTACATGGCATGATTTTAGATTTTTTAAATTTCCAAACTGATTACTGTCTGGGGCTTACAATTTTAAATATTTCAATACTTTGACTTTAGTTGCTTCCCTAAAAATATAATTATGGGTGAACCATCATCTCCTCTTGCTAAATATTGAGGACTAAAGCATTATGAGTATATAAAGTGGATGGAATTATTGATAGAAGCAAATTCTCTCAGTGTGCCAAATCATATCCAACCCATCTGTACTGACCACAAGGGACAAAATCTGGGATGTGATAATTTGGGATCTCATGCTTTGCCCCTTATGAATATTCAGGATTCAACATTGGAAATTTTACCCCCCCTTCTCTCTGATAGAAAGAGGGTATCATCCAAATTCATATGTTTGGAATGAATGTTCTGCCCTATTCCTGCTCCAATATTTTTCCCTTCAATTCTCCAGGCCATCCACTAACCTTCCTCACCACCATCTCTGCTTAATTCTGATGGATGTCTTGTAATCTCTGCAAATTGTTAACATTTTATTCATCCTGGAGAAATTTTATGTGCCGATTAATTTGCTTCTCCATTATAGATGCTCACTTCAGTAACATCCAATAAAATAGCAGAAGAATCCAGAACATGGTGTTCAAACAATTGTGAAGGTATTGAATCCAGTTTGGTCCATGAAAATGTAATTTTATCAGATCTATACTTTCCTGAGAACACACAGTGGTTGCATTTTTCTTTCCTTTGTTTTATTGGCAAGGATTTAACTGACTGCACTTTAATTGTAACCTGCTTTGAAGTCTCACGACAAAAATCAAACATCATACCCTTTCTGTTTTCTGGGTTATTGATATACGTGTGTATTTTACAGTCAAATGACCTGGTTCCAATTATGTTGCAGTCTGAACAATTCCAGGAGGAATGCAGTTACCTTAAACACTTCACTCCAAACATAAATCACCATATTACTGACCACTGGTATTCTGTTCTGACTCACGTGACAGGCTCTAAATACACCACTAAAGTGCCAATAATTCACTATTTCATGAAACCCTTTTTGCAATACTGGGAGAAGAATTAAAATGTTCTAATTTCTGGGAAGGGTGAACATAAAAACGAATTTGCACTAAATGAGCAAATCCAAATGCAATACAGATGCGTGAATTTTTTTTAAATCAGGAAGACAAAAATCTGATCAAAAGGCAAAAAGAACTCTATGACTTGTCCAAGCACACAAATAAAATGTTAGCAAATGAAAAAAAAAAATCAGGCTGGCAATTTGCCTCCACCTACTTTAGACCATTACACAAAGACAAAATTCACCCCAAGTTCTATAATCATCTCTCAGTTCTGTAATTCAATCTATATGTATCAGATATTAGACTTATCCAGTAATATATGGCTTTAAATCCCCAAGTGATGGTCCCTTTCACTTTAAAGATTACACCAGAGACTTGCAAGACAATATTACATGCAGGAGCCATATCTGACTTACAACAGATAATTTATATTATCTACTAATTTTACCCTATGTAATCTCTTCTGAAAATATCCCTCAGGATTTTAGTAAAGTGTATTCAGATTTCAAAACTAAAATCTCTTCCAAATATCAATTCTGCTCTGATTTTCTTTCCAGATTTTAGAGTAATGTTCAATTGTGAAGGACTTAACATATTATTTAATTTTAATTTTACAATACAGCACAGTAGAAGCCACTTACAGCCCATGAAACCCTTACTGCCACTTTAAACCCAATTAACCTACCAACCCCATATGCTTTTAGGAGGGTGGAAGGAAACTGGAGCATCTGCAGAAAACCAATGCAAGTCACAGAGAGAACATCCTGACATAGAGCACCAGATTCAAACCTGGTTGCTGCCACTGTAATAGCATTATGCTAGCCATTATACTAACTGTGCCACTCTCTAAGACATTAAACTTAGTCTGTTCTGTAGTGTGGAGAATGTGAACATGTTCCTTATTATAAATCAGAGTATTTCACTGTCACTTTCCATTGTACTGCTAATTAACAGCTGTAGTACAATATAGAATAGACAAAGTTTCCCACAAGAATATTTCAAAGTAATTTTGAATGTTACAACCACAAGAAATTTAAATAATTACCTTAGTGACTGATGTGTGCAATGAAAGAGAAAAAATTACAATGACTTTTCATTATAACAAAGGGATTCAGGTGACATTAAAATCCATAACAAACCAAGTAGCAAATAGATAAAAGTAGTTAAGATGTTAAACTATAAACATTGTACCGACTCTCTTCAGCAGTTTAATAATGTATTGGTTAAACGGAAGGAAAGCAATCCCAAGGACTCACAAAAGTAGCAAATTTTTAAAAAAAAATTTGAGACACAGCACGATAACAAGCCCTTCCACAGACCAATAGCTCGTGCCACCCAAAACATCCATGTGATCAGTGAACCCATGATATGAAAAATTAATCCATATCGCCAGCAGTAAGTGGATAAAATATTAATGGGTGAATACTAATCTGCTTCTAAAGTATGGTTGCATTGATTTCAGTTGCAACCCAAGCACTGAGGGAGAGCCAAAGGCATAGATGTAAAAACATATCATGTTTGTTTAAAAGACCAAGATGAATTTCTGTTATCTGACTTATATCTACTGTAAGAAAACTGTAGAAAGTTGAAGTTTTGGAAATGTTTCAAACTGCTACACTGGAATAACAAGAAAACAAAACAACTGCAAGCCATATATGATGTCCAAAAGATTGGTGCACCCAAATTCTAGAGCATGCAAATTCATGTAAATTAAAAATATACATTTCAAAATGGCTGTTTCAATCATTGGTCAATGTTACCGATTTTAGCAGACCTCAAGAAAGGACATTACATTTTTCTGCATTTGAAAGTAAACAGGTGATATGTCTGGAGTCTTGATGTGAAAGGGGAGATGTTGGTGGCCATTGGCTGAAGATCACAGTCCTGGGTTGCAGGGATTAAAATGGGGATCCTAGAGCCTAGGCCTCAAAACATCAGAATGTGAGAGATGAGTAACACTGATCTAAAAGAAAAGTGAGGATTGTGAGAGATGAGTAAAACTGATATAAAAATATGAAGATGAGGAAACTAGTATGGATATATGTGTAATGAATAAAGCCAGTATGAATAGGATAAGAATAGATATTAGAATGTAGGAAGTAAAGTTAGTCTGAATAAGATAAGGGTCTTCTAGCCTTTTAGACAGAATTAGCAAGTTCTGCATGTAAGAAGTTAGTCAGCCCTGAGAGTCAGGAAGGTGTGAATAAGGACATGACATGATGGGACACCGACAGGATACCCCCTGGTCCTCCAAGTTCACAGAAACAGCACGTAGACAGACAGGATTGCCTAATGCCAAACTCATCCAGGAGGCAGAAGAATGTAAGGGGGAGGGTACTTCTATACTGAAATAAACTGTATAAAAGTTGGGTGAGCCCCAGTGTATGTGTGTATTCCCAGGGTAAGGGGAAGCACCCAACTTTGCATTGTTGTATAATAAATGTTCTTTGTTCTCAATTTTTGTCTTGAGCAATTTCTGTGAAGGTGCTTCTGTTTCTAACAAGAAGATCAGATGATTTGAACCTATCAGAAATACAAAAGAGTATTGGAGCTATCAGAAGAAGATGGGGCCAGGTCATTGTAATTTGGGGAGTGAGATTGTACAAGAGGTTCGTATTTGTCAAAGGGGAGCCCAAGGGGCAGCACAAATTTGCATTAGATTTCCAAGGCCAGTGATGTAAAATAACCAGAAATTAGTATAACACATTTCATATTGTGTCCATTTTTTAATCACAACACTGTAAAAAGGCACAAAGACTTGGGGATTGTATTTTTTTTTGTGTGGGGTGGTGTGGGGGTGGGGGTGGGGGGTGGGGGGTGGGGGGAGTCACGACAATAAATGAAAAGGAATAGTAAGGAAATTTTGAAGTTAGTGTCCTGTGTAGGTGATGGGATCATTGTTGATTGTGAAACCACAAAAGCCAAAAGAAGACCAGAATTAAAGTTTTTAAATGCTGACAGAAGAAGCAAGGGCTGTAGAAAGATTTGAAAATAAGCATGCAAATTTAAATTTTCTGGTATTACTTAACACAAAAACAATGTCGATCAGCAGACTGAAGAGGATGATAAATGGAACATAGTGCTTCTAAGGCAAAAGGCAGCAGAATAGAAACAGATTGCAAGGTTGAATCATTGAATACAATTTTTTGATGGGATATCAATCATAGTGATTAATGATATTCAGTAAGACATTTTTTTAAGTATTTAAAGATGAGAGTTTCACAAACCTTCCAAGCCCTCTGACATTTGCTTCATTTCATATGGAGATACAGGGCAAATGGAACCGAGATATACAAAACAGGACCTGTGAGAAATGAACAACATGTCAATCAGCATCTGCAAATGCAAGACAGAAAGAATGGCAAATCTTCCAATATTTTCTGTGTTAGCTGGGGAATCTGAAGGATCAGTGCTAAATAGAATCTTGACATAAATGTTGTTCCTCTCTATGTGTTCTGAAGACTGTTGAAATTTTTTTTAAAATGTCATGTCTGACAGCTGCTATTGGTTCTCCAACGATAGGATTCGTGCTAACTGGCTCTCCCATGTAATTATGTGGCTCAGTAGTGAAAAAGTATGGCTCATGAAAACATCTTGCCTAAAAAAGCAACATATTTTTGTGTGCTAGAGTTCTGAATTTAATTAAAAGTTTAAATGTAATCATAATTTTCGTTTGAGGTCCTCCATGCCTTTGCACTACAGGCTCTAGGTACGTACAGTGCCATGTGACCACATACAACCTCGTCTTCAGAGCCCAATTTTCACAATGCCTTTGAGGCCTTTTTAGACCTTCATTGGGGTAATTATTCAGCTACACTTGCAATGCCTATAACCTTGTGTTTGTTTAGATTCCCATGATTAATGAAGACATTAATTGCAACATTAAAAGCACTAGAAGTTGTTGCAGTTTTGTCATCAACTAACTAAGATGCTGGAAATTAAAAATAAAATAAACACTAGAAACACTCAGCAAGTTATGCAGCATCTGTGGAGAGAGGCACAGAGTTAGAATTTCAGGTCAATGCAATTTCAACAGCATTCTTGTAGTTGACGCTGCTATTACAAAATTATAATCCTACATGCACAACTCAATTTTCCAACACATTGAAGATGGTAGATTCAGAACCATGAAAACTTCCTGCTGCTGTCTTGGTTAAATGTGTTGTTTTTAATGTTGCTGTTAATGACTTGAGCTTCTCTCCTTCCTCATTGTCACACCTGAATTAAAAAAGGCTGCATTGATTTTACTCCTAGATCATTTCAAAGTTTTCAAGTCAGAATGTGTAAACTGGTCTAAGAGTGATTGCCAAGAGTCAAGCAAGAACAGTCTGGATTGACTCCACAGGTGATTCACTATACCTCACTCATGATTCAATGGCATCACAAACTGTTTAATAGATACAAAATATGTGGTTATTGCTTTGGTTGAAATTGCAAATTGACTTCTATTTATATGCAAGGATTTTTGGTGAGCAAGGAGGAAAATATCCCTTTGGCAATAAATTCAAACTGTTGAGTGCTGTCTGAACAAATTGTTCTCTAAATATTTTTTTGCAACTAGATCATAAATCACACTGTGATTGAATAAATCAGACAACTCCATAAATGTCATAGCATTTAATTTAAAACTGCTGTAAATAGCAGGGACAATCCACATCAACCTGAAGCTATACTTCAAAGCAGCGCATGTAATTGAACTAAACAGAAATAATAACATTAAGACACATTTCAATTCAATCTTGGAAAAATTATAACTTTTTCCTGGATCCCTGATGATATCAGGTAACAGAGTTGTTTTTACATTCAGCATACAGCTTTGATGAAAGCACTTTGGTTGATAAAGCAATTTGGAAATCAGATCAATTAAAATCCATGCGAGTTTGATGATGTTTTATTCTTTTGCAAAATGCCATAGGAGCTGGAAAAAGCCAAATGATAGCAATTCGCACAAGAATTATTATCACCAATATTAGTCTTCACAAGGCCTTATTTGTGACTACTTCTCTTGAGCACATGTGCCAAGCGATTAAAAACTCTCACAAAATCCTGCCAAGTGCTCTTTTTTATACTACTTTGCCATGTCCATCTCTAAGGCACAATGATATGAAAGGAATCCTGCAGACTTCTCTCCGGTGTTATCCTTGATTACAAGTTTCCTTGTGATTGGAGAATCTGGAAAAACTTAGACCTATCCCCGATGCTATAAGAGAAACCAGGAAGATAAATAAGGTGGGGCTTCAACTGGCTCTCTTCATTTAATAACACCACTGACATCTGACTGCATAATGTAGGTAGAGGTGAGCCCTTGGCCAGATCAGCCATGATCTTTTTGAATTGCGAAGCAGGCTTGACAGGCCAGATGGCTAGTTCTATTGTTAATGTTCTTATGTAATGAGATCAAATTTTCAACAAAAGTGCACAATTGCAATAAATTGTAAACAATAAAGATATAAATGCAAAATCATCCAGCACAGGATAAGATAAATATTTTCCACCGGCAGAAATAAAGTTACACTTGAAAAATTAACCTATTGTTAATTATTTACTGTACAATGCTAAAATCAGATAATTTATCTTATTTATGTTTCTTATTATATGCATATAAGCAATTTTAAATCACACAGGATATCACATTTTCTGTTAAAATGGACTGCAGATTTATTAAATGATATCACCTCCCAGAATTTTGGCTGTCTAAATTCAGGAATTTCTTCCTAAACTTACTCTGTTTAAAATGTTCCTTAATAGATCTCTAACCAAGATTTCAATTGCCTGTAATATACAAATTTTCAATTTAGACATACAGCATGGTAACAGGCTCTTCCGGCCCACAAGCCTGTGCCCCCCAAATACACCAATTAACCTTTAATCCCCCGAATGTTTTTGAAGTGCTGTTTTGAAGTTATGATATGCTGGAGAAACTCAGCAGGTCACAAAGCATCTACATGAAATAAAGGGTAACCAATGTTTCGGGACTGGGCCCTTCATCAGGAATATTGTTTGTTGAGTTTGTACAGATGTGGCTCTTCTCTGCAGGAAATAACCCCTTGTCCCAGGAGCAGAAATTACCTGGAAGATTTCTTGGCATACAATAGAAGCAAGATTTCCTCACAATTTATCTACAATGGCTTGCACTAATTGCAATCTGCCTCCAAAACGGAATTAATTTACTTTAGAGGAGTAAATTTTAGAGGCAACTTTTAACACTGCCAACTGGGGATAGAGTACTAGGCAACTATCCATCTTCTGTACAGAAGCCTCTGGCTCAATACAAAGTAGTTGTTTACTTGAATATCTTCCAGGTCAACTTTAGCTTGAGAGTGGAAACAAAATTAGAAATGTTGGAATAGTCATTGACAATCCACAAATACTTCTTGACTGGCCGAATTCTCCCACCATTTCAGCTCAAGAGTGCTTGCACCTTCCTGTCAAGAGCTACTGCCTGGTGTTTAGAATTAACTGGTGATAATTACTCTCAATATAGAAATATAGAAAAATAGGTGCAGGAGTAGGCCATTTGGCCCTTCAAGCCTACACCGCCATTCAATACGATCATGGTTGATCAGTACCCGGTTCCTGTCGTCTCCCCATACCCCTTGATCCCCTTAGCCCCAAGGGTCAAGTCTAACCTACTCTTAAACATTGACAAGGAACCGGCCTCAACTACTTCCTGTGGCAAAGAATGTTGGATATTTGCTGAAATAATGAGCACTGAATAGTTTGACTGGAATATGAAACTAGCGGAACAAGTAGATTGCATGAATTTAGCTTTGGAATCAACAAGTGCGTGTGGTGGAAACCCCGTCAATTTTGTTTCCTTTGTATTTAGCTGGTTTACCAATAGTTCACTGTTGAGATTTATGTAACAGGAGTAGCACAAGAACGCCAATCATGAAATGTATATATCAAAATAAATGCAGCCAAATCTTGGATTTAATTAGTACAAAATTAGATTTGTTCATCTCCCCTTGCATTCCAACATCATTTTAGCACTCCGTAAAAGAACATCTAGTTTAGCTTGGGTAGGGGAAGAAATTGTTGCCAATGAATAGTTTTTTTTATGTAACTGTCTTAGCTCTCCTCTGTAATTTGATCTGCTATCAATCTTATCAAAGATCAGCAATACTAAAATACCTTTCACTGCAACTGAACCCAAAAGTGCTCGTCATTCCAAACTTTTCATTAAAACTTGACAGGCTACCCAGAAATATCACATGGGCAATTTCTAATTCAGTGATGTTCATTTATTTCAGAAAGGATCAAAGAGTTGACAAGAATATTTTGGTGAGGGTTCATGTGGATCAGAACAACAAAATAAATTGAAATCACTGTGGACTGATTAACCACTTGATTAATATCCCCAAACATAAAGCACACTGGGAATTTGTTACTGCCCATTAACTGGTTTTAATTAAGGAAATGTTTTTAAATATGCTTGATACATCTTCTGTACAAGAATGTTTACTGTAACTATTAATTGACTTTGACAGTGTTTTCTGATTTGGTTATGCCAAGCTGTAAAAAATTCCAGTAAAATATACATTTCAAGGCAATAAAGCCCATATCAAATACAACAAAAAACATTGGGCTTGAAGTGAACTGCAACCTGTTAAGGGAATTTATTTTTATTCTCTGTTCAATTAGGATAAGATGCACATTTACACACCATGTCAGCAATATCTTCAGTTCAAATTGTTCTTATTTTGTTTAAGGGTCGTGTTTACTGACTCCACAGCATCCCCTAAAAGTTCCCTTATCCCACATATCTCCCTGATATCCTTCTCCTTCACTTGTAGCACTTGTCTGAAAGGCCTTCCGAGAAATTGAAAATGATCCCTTCGCGAGCATTCAACTTCAACAGGAAGTGTGATGGGCATCAACATTCACTGTAGAAGTCAGGGCAAATTTCTAGAGCTCCTTGAGGAAAATATTTGCGCATTCTACCATCTGCCATGTGTTTGAAGGCAAGCACTAAATGATTGCTCCCTTACTTATGGATAGCGGTGCATTGATCCCTAGAAGCTGCTGCTCATCTCTGTTGAGCTCGGAATTTACACTGAGAGGTTAATCCCAAATGCTTATCCTCTTGAACAATAAATATCTGAGATGTAGCAGGCCCCATAGCCTTTGCCCAGAGAACAAGATCAATTGTATCATCTCAATTATAAACCCCACTAGCATCACTTAAGTCAGCACAGAAAAGGGGAATAATCTCAAGGTCTTAATGCTTTGGAGAAATCATTTTCTCACTGGTAACTTAACAACTTGGGATTGGAATCTATCAATATCTTATGCAAAAAGCTTGGTAATGTTGATCAAAAAGAGTACAACAGTAAAGTGAAATAAAAAAACACACAAATGCTGGAGAAACTCAGCAGGTCAAACAGTGCCTTTATATTGCAAAGATGAAGATACATCACCAACGTTTCTGACCGGAGCCCTTCACAGTAAAGTGGCTCTGTTAATGGACTAGCAAACAGGACTAATTAGTCCCAGACATGAGTTTGATGCCAGTACAGAAGCTAGGCAATGTAAACTCAATTCAGGAAAGTACATTTGGAATAAAATAGTGTATGTAATAACATGCAAGGGCAATTTTTGCATTTTAAACTTCTCTAGCTTGCAAAGCCTCTCAAGGGAAGAAAGTACAACTTGTCTGGCCTGTGTATGATTTCAGATCAAACGGAAAAGTGGATAAAGTAGCAATTTTTCTCTTCACATTCATGCAACATTGCAGTGATTGTGTGTTGTGTCAAGCAGTTCTGTAAAGTGTAGCTTGACAGCAGGGTGGGAATCTGACAGGAGCTCCAAAAGAATGAAAATGGGCACATTAAAATTGGCGTTTAGGAGTCAGGAAGGCAAAGGATGGCTGAATCAATTACATTTACATGCAAGGAGCCCTGCATTTTGGACGTATTTAAAAAAATAATTAAATTATATTGGCTTATTTGTGGAAATGGACAAAAATAGCCAGGGGTGAAAGCTCCAAAATTGGGGAACAGTCGTTTTCTTCACTGAGGTATGACAAAAGTGGACTGGAAGCCTCATTTTTCAATGCAAATCAGCATGAGAGCAGTGGGAGGTATTCAAGAGAAGATAGTGAGGCATCAGGCCATATATGTTACCAGTTAAATAGAATGGAGAATTTACAAATCTAAGCTGCCCTTGGATACTGAAGAACATTTGGAGCATGATAAGACACAAGATAAATTTACAACAAATGTGAGAAGAATCAGAATCTATTGCCGTGAACATGTCACAAAATTAGTTGCTTTGCAGCAATAATAACAGTGCAAATATTGTTATAAAATTACATTAAAAAAATAATTAGTGCAAAACTAAGAGAAAGTGAGGCTGGTCTGTGGTTCATTGTCCATTCAGAAATCTGATGGCAGAGGAGAAGAAATGCCTATGTGCCACTGAGTGTTTGTCTTCAGGCTCCAGTACCTACTTATCAATATTAGCAGTGTGAAAAGGGCATGGGCTGTGTGGTGCACTGTCAGACAGAATCAGACACACACAAGCTAAAGACTGAACAACAGGCTTTAATCCACAAAAACCTCCACAGAGCCAGGCTGGCTATGGCTGCAGCAATTCAGTGTGAGGCCTCGGGAGGCCGGCACAGGCTTATATCCTGGAGGGTGATTG
The DNA here is from genome assembly GCF_036971445.1 of Narcine bancroftii. NCBI lineage: Eukaryota > Metazoa > Chordata > Chondrichthyes > Torpediniformes > Narcinidae > Narcine > Narcine bancroftii. The sequence continues at coordinate 38,488,355 of NC_091477.1, forward strand.
ACACTCGACCGGGTGGGGCTTGATCCATTTAGGCCGACTGATTGGCCACTGGCCAGGTGTTGTCCTGTCCCCTTACACTCCTGCAGGTACAGAGGTTGCTCCCTGCAGTAGGCTGGTGGTGTGCCACCACAGGCTGGGTGGTGAAGGTCCTTGAGAATCGAGACTGCTTTCTTATGACACAGCCACTTGTAGATGTCATTAATAAAGTGGAGGCTGATGGCCCTCAAGGTGCTGGCTGAGTTCACACAGTGTAGTCTTTTCCTGTCCTTTGCATTGGCAGCTCCATACCAGACAATAATGCAACCAGTCAGAATGTTATGGTATACCTGTAGAAATTTGCAAGTCTTTGGTGACAAATCAAGACTCCTCAAATGCCTCACTCTGCTGGCAAGTCTTCTTCATGATTGCATCAATGTCAAGGCTCCAGGACAGATCTCCAGAGATGTTGACACACAGGAACTTGAAGTTCGTAACCCTTTCCACTGATGACCCCTCGATGAGGACTGGTTTGTGTTCTCCTGATTTCTCCTTATCGAAGTCGGCAATTAGCTCCTTAGTTTTGCCAATGCTGAATGCAAGATTGTTGCTAAAAACAATTAGCTGATCTAGCTTCCTGCTGCATGCTTACCCCATTCTGTTTGTGGTTCTGCCCACGACCATGGTGTCATTGGCAAATTTATAGACAGCATTTGAATTGTGCCATGCCACAGAGGCAGGTGTACAGTGAGCTAAGCACACATCCTTGAGGTGTGCCTGTCTTGATTGTCAGTGAGGAAGAGACATTGCTTCTGATTCCAGTTGACTGTGGTCTTCCATTGAAGATCCAATTGCAGAGGGGGGTGCAGAGGCCCAGGTTTTGGAGCTTGTTGACCAACAGTAAAGTCTAATAATGTTGAAAGCTGAGCTGTAATCAATGAAGAGTAGCCTGATCTGTGTGTTGCTGTAATCCAGGTGATCTAGAGCCGGGTGGAAAGCCAGTGATATTGCATCTGCTGTGGAGCGATTGTGGTGATAGGCAGATTGTGGTGGGTCTTGATCTTTACTTAGGTGTGAGCTAATCGGTCCATGGCCAATCTCTCCAAGCATTTCATTACAGTAGATGTGAGAGCTACTGAGCAATAGTCATTGAGGCAGTTCATCCTGCTCTTCATGGGCACCAGGTTGATTGATGCCCTTTTGAAGTAGTTGAGAACGTCCGGTGCAGAAATGAAAGATTGTAAATGTCTGTGAATACCCCAGCTAGTTGCTTGGTACAGATTTTCAGTACCCTGCCAGGTACTGCATCAGGGCCTGACATCTCCTTTTGAAGGATATTTTGGCCTTAGAGAGAGATCGCAGGATCATCAGCTTCTACAAGGATTTTCTTAGGTATCCTTGAGTTTCATCTCAAAGTGAACGTAAAAGGTGTTCAGCTCATCAGCTAGTGAAGCATCACAGCTATTTATGGTGTTTGGCCTCACCTTGTAGGATGTAATTGTCTGCAATCCCTGCCATAGCTGGTGAGTATCTGACTTTCTCCCTAGCTTCCCTTGGAATTGCCTCTTTGAACCGTGATGGACTTCCTAATATCATACCTGGACTTCCCATAAAGATCTGGATCACCAGCTTTAAATGCCCTCAATCTCGCCCTCAGCAGGTTTTGAATCTTTTGATTCAACAACTGCTTCTGGTTGAGATAATCTGAGTACAGATGCATGGGCACACATATATCCATACAGGTCTTGATAAAGTCAGTGAAAGCCGTGGCATTTTCATTCAAGTTTGAGCACGAGTCCTTGAATACAGATTCAAAGCAGTCCTGCAGGTGCTGCTCCACCTCCCTTGACCATACTTTCACTGCCTTCCCCACTAGTGCTGTAGACCTCAGTCTTGACTTGTACACTGGGAGTAGAAGTACAGCCAGGTGATCAGACTTGCCAAAGTGTGGTTGTGGGAAGGCTTGAAGACATGGTGGTTGTCAAGCCTAGTAGCCTGAATACACCCGAGATTGTCTGATCTTGGAAGCTAAGTAGGCTCAGGCCTGGACAGTACTTGGAGGGGAGACCACCAAGGAACACCAGGTGCTGTAGGTTTCTGTAAGGGGTTCTGGAAAAAGTGGCGTCTCTGCCTGTCTTAAAGTAGACAAAAGTTAAAGAATTTCATGCACGATACATTTTAAATGTAGCATTATGTGACAATAATGGAACCTTTCACCTTTATTGACTCCTCCAGTTTTGCAGGTAACATGTTGGTGGTAGTTCATTAGAGACTTCTTCAGGTGGGCCTAGTTGAAGTGCCCTACAATGATCAGGAAGGCATCAAGATGTGTTGTCTCATGGTTCCTGATGACAGTGCTCAGGCTCTTGACTGCCAGCCTGGGGCAGAATGTATACTGTGACCAGGATGATGGCAGTGAACTCCCTCAGTGAATAGAATTGGCAACACTTGATCACCAGATGTTCCAGGTCAGGGAAGCAGGACTGGGTCATAACCATCACATTTGTGACCGCAATGAATTGATAATGACACAAACATGGCCTCCTCTGCTTTTTCCTGATTCTAGTGTCTGGACCGCGCGGTGGAGGGTGAAGCCCTCAGGCTGTAGCGCTGTGTCCGGTATGCCCTCCTTCAGCACCACACACAGCAAGCCTGATGTTACTCTGCTACCGTAATCTGGCTTTGAGTTCATCCAGTTCATTTTACAAGGATTGTACATTGGCCAGGGGATAGAAGGGAGTGGAGCCCTAAAGGCCCAATGTCTTTGTTTGACCTATAACCCCACTCTGCCACAAAAATCTGATCTTCTTTATATGGCCTGTGCACCAACTGTTTGAATAGCCCATGGTCTTTAAACTTTCAATTGCTCATGTGCCTGCTGTTTGAATCTCAGATTCAGATTTATTGCCAGAGTACATACATGACATTACATGCAACCCTGAGAATCCTTTTCCTGCAGACGAGGCAGAATTACCACTTATTGGTAGTGCAAAATACTCTATGCACAAGGTACACATGTAAACAAATAAATGAAATATAAACAAACCAACTGTGCAATACAGAGAGGAAAAAACAATTAAGCGGAAAAGTAATAGTCCTTAAATGAATCTCTGATAGAATTTATTGTTGTGGAGTCTGATGGTGGAGGCGTAGCAGTTCTTCCTGAACCAGTGATGCAAGTCTTGTGACACCTACACCTCTTTCCTGATGACAGCAGTGAGAACAGAGCACATGCTGGATGATGTGGATCCTTAATGATTGCTGCTGCCCTTTGACAGCAGTGTTCCTTGTAGATGTTTTCACTGGTGGGGAGGGTGTTGCCTGTGATGTCCTGGGTTGTGTCCACTACCTTTTGCAGGGCTATACAATCAGGGGCATTGATGCCCCCATACCAGACCAATCAGCCCACTTACCATCACACAACCTGTAGAAATTTGACAGGCTTTCCAATGTCATACTAAACCTGTGCAAACTCCTGAGCAAGTAGAGGTGCTGATGTGCATTCTTTGCTATGCTATTTGTATGTTGTGCTCAGGAAAGATCTTACGAGATAATGACTCCCAGGAACTTAATTTGCTCACCTTCTCCAACTCTGATTTCCCCCCAATGATCACTGGATCGTACATTCCTGGTTTCCCCTTCCTGAAGTCAACAATCAGCTCCTTGCTTTTGGTGACATTGGTGCACTATTCAGCCAAGATTTCAATCTCTCTCTTGTATGCTGACTCATCGCCTTTTTTATACAACCCACTGCCATGGTACCATCAGCGAATTTGTAGATGGTGTTGTTGTTCTGATCCACTCAGTCATGATTGTAAACCGAATAGAGTGGGTGGCTAAGAACGCAGCCCTGTGGTGTTCTGGTACTAATGGAGATTGTGGAGGAGAAGTTCTTACCAATCTTCATTGATTGTGGTCTGGTGGTGAGGAAATTCATGATCCAATAACTCCAGGTCTTGGAGTTTGATCATCAGTTTTGAGGGGTTGATGGTGTTAAATGCTGAACTGTAGTTGATAAAGAGCATCCTGATGTATGCATCTTTACTGTCCAGGTGTTCCAGGGCTTTGTGAAGAGTTAGTGAGATGGCATCCACTGTAGTCCTGTTGTTATGATAGGTGAATTAGAATTGATCCATGTCACTGTTCAAACAGGCGATTATATGCTTCAACACCAGCCTTTCAAAACATTCATCATTGTTGATGCGCCACTAGTCATTTAGACAGGTTACCAGACTCTCCTTGAGTACCGGTATGATTGTCAACTGTTTGAAATGGGTGAGTACCATGCCCTGCTGGAATGAGATGTTGAAGATAGTCATAAATATGTTGGTAAGTTGGTTAACACCAATTTTTAATACTTTGCCAGGTACTCCCTCTGGACTGGATTTTTCCCTTGGATTTACTTTCCTGAAGGTAGCCCGCACATCATCCTCGGATACAGGCAGAAGAGGATCATCAAGGGCCATGGGGGTTCGTTCTTGTGGTCGAATTGGGTGTAGAAGGCACCAATTTTAACTGGGAGTATCCCACAGTCCACCAGAGTTTGCAGTTCCCGACAATCGTGAGATCTTTTCTTTTCTTTTCTTTGGCTTGGCTTCGCGGACGAAGAGTTATGGAGGGGTATGTCCACGTCTGCTGCAGGCTCGTTGGTGACTGACAAGCCTGATGTGGGGCAGGCAGGCACGGTTGAAGCGGTTGCAAGGGAAAATTGGTTGCTTGGGGTTGGGTTTTTCCTCCTTTGCCTTTTGTCAGTGAGGTGGGCTCTGCGGTCTTCTTCAAAGGAGGTTGCGTCCCGCCGAACTGTGAGGCGCCAAGATACACGGTTGGAGGCGAGATCAGCCCACTGGCGGTGGTCAATGGGGCAGGCACCAAGAGATTTCTTTAAGCAGTCCTTGTACCTCTTCTTTGGTGCACCTCTCTCTTGGTGGCCAGTGGAGAGCTCGCCATAGAACACGATCTTGGGAAGGCGATGGTCCTCCATTCTGGAGACGTGACCCACCCAGCGCAGCTGGATCTTCAGCAGCGTGGACTCGATGCTGTCGGCCTCTGCCATCTCGAGTACTTCGATGTTGGTGATGAAGTCATATCAATGAATGTTGAGCATGGAGCGGAGACAGCGCTGATGGATCTACTAACAGCATTAATTACTGGCAAGTTTGTTTCATCACTGTGGAAAACAGCAAAGATTATTGAAGGTGTGGGGATGAAATTCCAAAAAGGAGGGAAATAAAGTTCTATGTAAAAATAGTGTTAGGTCAAATCAAAGTCCCAAGATGTTTTTCAAAAGAATAGGTCTTTTTGGAGCTAAAGGTAGCCTAAGTGCAGGCAAAACATTTGTACGACTCGATATGAATACTTTGTGTCGATCTTAACAGGAGAGGGTTGATACAAACATTGACATTCTGTTGGTTATCTAGTAAGTTAGAACCATTTACCTGGTTGAAGCTAAAACTATCAAACTTGCATCTTTTGTGTGTATGTGCATGAAGTCTGACTTTCAGTAGATTGCAGAGGTCAGCCTTTAGTGGTGCATGGGAAAGAGCTGTTGCGTTGATTTTTTAAAAAAATCAGAATTGATTAAATAAGAAGCATGTAGCATTGACATTAATGAAATATTTTAAAATGGAGCAAAGAAATTGAAGTGTAACATTCCAGGAAGACAGGAAAATAAATAGCTGGTGAACATTCCATGATTTTTCTTCCTTCAGTATTCAAGTGGTTTGTTCCAAATTATAATCAGGACAAATATCTTTAAATTAAATCTCTGGTTTAAAAGTAGACAAAATTATAAATAAAGATATAAATGTCCAGTTGAACATTTGAATTTCTATTTGAATTGTGAAAAAACATGGCAGAGGAGATGATGTCTTCTGACTTTGGCACGTGGGAGTTGATGCTGCCCGCTTCTATCCTCAGCTGCAATATTTGCACGAGTGTCTGTGGTTAAAGGGATCCCAGTCCAAAGTGGATGACAGAGTCTGAGCTTTGGATACATTATTGCCAAGGGAGGAAGAAAGTTACCAGGTTAATTTGATCAGGAAGCAGTCACATTCCTTAGGATTAGTGAAATACATTTGGTCGGAAGGGAGGGCAAGGAAGATCTGACAATGAGTGAGGCACACGTGGGATTTAGGAGGAAGTACAAGAGAACCATTAAGCCTTGTGTTATCCAACAGGTATGGGGTTCTTTGTGGACATAGGCTGTGGGGAGGATAAGCAAACTATACAGAGAAACAAAGAAGGACATTCATGTTGAGAATGTTAAAAGAAACATAGTAATAATAGGAGGAAAAAGGAGGAAAAACCCAACACCCAACCCCAACCAACCAATTTTCCCTTGCAACCGCTGCAATCATGTCTGCCTGTCCCGCATCGGACTGGTCAGCCACAAACGAGCCTGCAGCTGACGTGGACTTTTTTACCCCCTCCATAAATCTTCGTCCGCGAAGCCAAGCCAAAGAAGAATAATAGGAGAAGAAATCAGAAGAGCGAGATCGTGTTCCCTGGAGTTGGAAAGTATGACATTTTTTTTTATTCAATAATCTTGGATGACTTTAATCCTTCTGTAGGTTGGACAAATGACATCTGGAAATTGAACCTTCCTTAATGATGTTTTCATGGTGTATTGGAGTACGTTTCCTTGAACAATACATTCTAGAACCAAGCGGGTAACAGGTTATTTTAAATCTGATATGTAATGAGCTGAGATTAATGAATGATGTTATAGTAAAGGATCATCTGAGGAAGAGAGTTATAACATTAACTTATTTCAGAGATTAAAACAACAGGTCTGAAACTAGTCTTTAAATAAGAACATAAGAAATAGGAGCAGGACCAGGCCATCCAGCCTGTTCTGCCATTCAATAAGATCATGGCTGATCTGATTATTGACTCAACTCCACCTACCAGCTTTGTCCCCCACATCCCTCAATTCCTTTTTTATATAAAAATCTAACTGAATCTTAAATAAGTTTAATGAAGTAGCCTCAACTGCTTCACTGGGCAGAGAATTCCACAGATTCACTAGTCTCCGGGATAAACTGCTTTTCCTCATCTTCATCTTAAATCTACTCCCTGAATCTTGAGGCTGTGTCCCTTATTTCTGGTCTCACCTACCAATGAAAACAATTTTCCTGCCTCTAACTTATCTATCCCTTTCATAATTTTATATGTTTCTATAAGATCTCCTCTCATTCTTCTGAATTCGAGTGAGTATAATCCCAGGCAATTTAGTCTCTCCCCGTAGGTCAACCCCCTCATCACTGGGATCAACCTGGTGAACCACCTCTTGACTGCCTCCAAGCCCAGTGTATCCTTCCTCAAGTATGGAGACCAGAATGTAAACAAAGGCAAGTACAAGATACAAAGATGGAGTTGTCAACATTAACAGCAACACCATTTAACAGGGGCAATGAGCCAGCATTCAAGAGAGAGATTGAAAATTTGAAAATCAGAGGTGTATGATCCAGTGATCACTGGGGAAATCAGAGGTTGAGAGGGTGAGCAAATTTGAGTTCTTGGGAGTCACTATCTTGGAGGATCTTTCCTGGACCCAGCACGACAGCATCTTGTGATGTGCTATTGAGCAGAAAAGCAGACACAAAACATAAAGTCTGTTCAACAGGCTTTATTCCAGACAAGCTTCCACAGAGCTGGCTGTGAGAGTAGCTGTGCTGGCTCTGAAACTGACCTCGAGGGGCCGGATGTAGTTTATATCCCAGAGGGTGATTGGCAGCTGACCGGGTGGTGCTTGGCTGTTTGACAACTGGCCGGGTGTTGCCTTGTCCTCCAGGTACACAGGTTGCCCCCTGCAGTAGGCTAGTGGTGTATCACCATACACCTCTACTTCAGGAGTTTGAGGAGGTTTGGTATAACATCAGAAACTCTGGCAAATTTCTACAGATGTAAGGTGGAGAATGTGATGACCGGCTGCATCGCAGTCTGGTATGGAGATACCAGTGCACCCGAGTGAAAAGCCTTGAAAAAGGCAATGAACACAGCCTAGGACATCATTGATAAAAACACTCCTTACCATTGAGAACATCTACAGGGAACACTACCATCAGAGAGAAGCAGTAATCGTCAAAGATTCACACCACCCACACATGCTCTGTCTCACTGCTACCATCAGGAAAGGTTTTGGTAACACAAGACTCAGGAAGAGCTGCTACCCCTCTACCATCAAACACCTCAACAATAAACTCAATTAGGGATTCTTTCTTTTCCTTTCTATTTCACAGTCTGTTTCCAGTTCTTTGTTTGTTCACATGTGTACGTTGGATCAGTTTTCTTGCACTGTGTAAGGTAAAACATCATGAGATGGGAATGTGTAGGGAGTTACCCTGTACAAGGCTGTAACAAGAAGGGGAGGTGTCCTTGTACTCCTGTTAGGTAAAACATCATGAGATGGGAATGTACGGGGCAGTAACAAGATGTGAATGCATCCTTGTACTTACAAGATAAGAGAGACATTGATGGATTGAGAGGCAGGAAGCTAGCAGGGAAAGGATAGCAAAAGTTTTAGTCATTGGACAAGTAATGATATGATGATGTTCTAAGCACATATCCAAGGGTATAAAAAATCACCATTTTGCTGATAACGGCAGAATGCATTCTCCGACTAACCTGGTTGGTCGCAAGTGTTACAATCCGGTAATAAAGAACAAAGAACCCTGATTTCGACTCAGCCTGGTGTTTGTCTCACTCATTCATGAACAAAGCAGACCTAACAACTGCCAATAAGTGGTAGTTCTGCCTCTTCTGCAGAATAAAGAATCTCAGGGTTGTATATGATGTCATGCATGTAGTCTGACAATAAATCTGTATTTGATCTGAGAAAATTAATTTCAAGGTAATTTTGTGTAACTATCTCAATTCTTGAAATCATATTTATTTCCATTGATGGGTAAGAACAGTCCATCTGAGATTGAGTTAAGGATGATATTGAATTGTTAGCAAGGACATACAATGCTATGAATGATCATGATTGGCCAAAAGACAGGAAATACTTTTCAAACTAGAAAAGGGTAAGGAATTAAAAAGGTGCAAACAGGAATTTTAGGAAAACTAGTAAGGTTAAAAAAAAACCATTCAAAGTTTCTACCAGCATGTGAATAAAAATGAATGCTGAGTAAATGTCAATCCCTTAGAAGATGAGACAAGGATATTAGTAACAGGAAAGGAGATGGGAGAAATTTTGAATTAATATTTTGTATCTCCTTTCATGGCCGAAGCCACCTGAAGGGATTGCAATGACAAAAGAATCAAAAGGGAGGTAGGATCGAAAATAATCATTGTTCCCAAAGTAAAATTAAAGGCAAACTAATGGGACTAAAGTTTGACAGGATCCTGGTTTTGATGGCTTGTATCCAAAGATTTTAAAATAATTGGCTGTGGATTTTGAAAAGATCCCAGCAGATTGGAAAACTACCATTGATGAAAGGATCATAAAGAAAGCAGGAAATCACTGGCCTTACATCTGTCATTGGAAAATGTTAGAATCCATTGATAAGTAGCAGGTGGGTATTTAGGAAATTGTGACTTAATCAAGGAAAGTCAATGGGGTTGTGTGAAAGGAAAATAATGTTTAAGAGATTTATTAGAGTTTTTGGTAATGTAACAAGCAAACTGAATAAAAGGTACCAATAGATGGAAGCAATTTGTGAAAAACATTTGAAAAGAGGACATGTAATAGGTTACTGCACAAAGCATAGCCAGGGTAACATTGTATATGGCATTTTGCATGGACTAAGGGTTGAGTAACTGAGGGGGGACAAAGTATCTTGGAGAACGAGTCACTCCAAGGTTGGTAAGGCATGATGACTGAAGTTCATTGTTGAGTTTGCAAAGTCACTTGGGCTCTAGCGCACTGGGTGTATCAGGCTTTTATTTAGGTCAAGCAAACATACAGGGAAGTCCAAGTGGAAGAATCTCCCAAAATTCAAATATATTATATTCTGTACTTTCTAAATTCTGGCTATCCATCCTACAGGACGATGATGGTTCCTTTCAGTCAGTTTGTGGGGTTTGATATGATACCCCAATCCTCAGAAAGGAACAGTGGGTGCATGAATGGAATTAGGTGAGTCAGGGTTGCACAGATCCGGAGGAGTCACGTGATGGAGTAGTGGCCGGATGGTGAACTCCAGCCCTCTCCAGAAAAGTCGGGAAAAACAAGAGAAAATACAAAGGCACAGAAATACAAGTTAATGAAAAGTGAGTATAAAGGTGGAAAGAAGATGGAGACAAAAGGAGAAAAATCAAAATCAACGGAAAGAAGAGAGGAAGAGAAGACAACGGAGGAAAAAGGTGAAGGCCTTACCTGTCCGAAGAGGCCCGCTGTGGAGAGAGGAGCCCACTACCTCAGGTCGGTAGAAAAAGAACTACAACAATGGCTCACAGAGACGAGTAAAAGTGCGCAACCGCGCATGAAAAAAAACACACCGACGGGAGGGGGGACCAGCTGGGGAGTCGATCTCCACAGACGGCAACGACAGCTGCAGAACACCTGCAGCAAGAAGAGACCACAGAAGACAATGGAAACAAGAAAGAAGAGGAGGAAAGGGCATCAAAGAAACAACAGATGGCCAACCCAGAGGAAGAAGAAGAGGAAGAATACAGTGAAATAGATAAAGGGAAAGGCAAGGTAAAGGATATACTTGCTCTTGTTAGAGGATACATGGAGTCATTTAAAGAATGGCAAACACAGGAATTCAATGATTTAAGAAGAAGAATAAACAATACAGAAAAGAAAATAAATAAAATGGATATGACCTTAACAGAAATGGGGAAAAAAATGGACAAGATGGAAGAACGGGCAATAGCAGCAGAAATGGAGGTAGAAGACTTAAAAAAGAAATTGGAGGAATCTAATAAAAAAACTAAAGAGACACAAGAATTACTATCTCAAAAAATAGATATAATGGAAAATTATAACAGAAGAAATAACATAAAGATAGTGGGCCTTAAGGAAGATGAAGAAGGCAAGAATATGAGGGAGTTTATAAAAGAATGGATCCCTAAGGCCCTAGGATGTCCAGAACTACAGCAAGAAATGGAAATAGAAAGGGCACATAGAGCATTGGCCCCTAAACCACAACCACAACAAAAACCAAGATCTATTGTAGTAAAATTCCTAAGATATACTACAAGAGAAAAGGTACTGGAGAAGACAATGGAAAAAGTAAGAGAAGGCAACAAACCACTGGAGTATAAAGGGCAAAAAATCTTCATTTATCCAGATATAAGCTTTGAACTCCTAAAGAAGAGAAAAGAGTTCAATACAGCAAAAGCGATTTTATGGAAGAAAGGATATAAATTTACACTGAAGCATCCTGCGGTATTGAAAATATTTATTCCAGGACAACAAAACAGACTGTTCTCGGATCCAGAAGAAGCACGAAAATTTGCAGAACAATTACAAAAATAGACTGAGGGATGAAGACGGGTAATGAGAGTAAAAATGATCACGATTGATATGTATGTGGGTAAAGACAAAAATAGACTGAGGGATGAAGACGGGTAATGAGGGTAAAAATGACCACGATTGATATGTATGCGGGTAAAGAGGTATAAGAGTGAATAGAGACAATGGGCATACGTGAAAGTATCTGTAATTAGAGGAAAACATAGAGAGTATAGACAAGAATTAATAAGGGAAGGTAATGGAATAGAGAGAATAAGGAGGGAATTAAAAGAGTGACCTTTGTGACATATGAAAAGTGAAATCTTTTCTGGGGGTCTGGGTGGGGGAAAAGAGCGGTCACTGCAAAATCAGTTGATGCTTGCGAGTGGATTCGCAAATCCAAATGGAGATGGGAGATGTGGTTGTCTGACAAGGGATAAAGGACAACTCAGGAGGGGAAGGGGAGATTGGGGATAAAGAAGATAGAAATAGGAGAATAAGGAAAATGTTGGATGTTGTAGGAATGTTGTCTGGTAAAGAGTTGAAAATAAGAAAACAGAAATGGAAAAGGAGGAAAGGTAATGATGGAAAAACGGAAAGAGAAGATAAACAAAATATAAAATGGCTACGCTGAACTATATGACTTTAAATATTAATGGAATACATAACCAAATTAAAAGGAAGAAACTACTAAATTTACTGAAAAAGGAAAAAATAGATATAGCATTTGTCCAAGAAACACACTTAACTGAATTGGAGCACAAGAAATTAAAGAGAGATTGGGTAGGACATGTAACAGCAGCATCGTATAATTCAAAAGCAAGAGGAGTGGCTATATTAATTAGCAAAAATGTGCCATTTAAAATAGAAGAGGAAATAATAGATCCAGCAGGGAGATATGTTATGATAAAATGTCAGATATATTCGGAGCTTTGGAATCTACTTAATATATATTCACCTAACGAAGAAGATCAAAAGTTTATGCAAGATATCTTTTTGAAGGTAGCTAATACGCAAGGGAACATACTAATAGGAGGGGATTTCAATCTGAATTTGGATCCAAATATGGATAAAACGGGGAAAAAAATTAACAGGAAGAACAAAGTAACCAAATTTATAATTAAATCAATGCAAGAAATGAAACTTGTGGACATATGGAGGAAACAAAACCCAAAAGAAAAGGAATACTCATACTACTCGACTAGACATAAAACATACTCAAGAATAGACCTATTTTTGTTATCAGCTAGTATGCAGGATAGAGTAAGAAAAACAGAATATAAAGCGAGAATGCTATCGGACCATTCACCCTTAATACTGACAGTAAAGCTAGAGGACATCCCTCCAAGAATGTATAGATGGAGATTAAACCCCATACTACTTAAAAGACAGGATTTTAGAGAATTTATTGAAAAACAATTAAAAATGTACTTTGAAGTAAATACGGAATCAGTGGAAGATAAGTTTATACTATGGGACGCAATGAAAGCATTCATTAGAGGACAAATAATAAGTTATGCAACCAAGATGAAGAAGGACTATAATCAGGAAACAGAGCAGTTGGAAAGGGAAATAATAAACATAGAAAAAAAATTAGCAATAAAGGAAGATACAACCAAAAGAAGAGAATTGGCGGATAAAAAAATAAAATATGAAACATTACAAACATATAAGGTGGAGAAGAATATAATGAAGACAAAACAGAAATATTATGAACTAGGTGAAAAAACACACAAAATCTTAGCATGGCAGCTTAAGACAGAGCAAACTAAGAAAATGGTATTGGCAACAAGGAAAAAAGACAAACAAATTACATATAATCCAAAAGAAATTAAGGAAAACTTCAGAGAATTCTATGAACAATTATACCGAACTGAAAGAAGGGAAAATAGATGAATTTTTGACTAAAATTGAACTGCCAAAACTACAAATAGAGGAACAAAATAAATTAACAGAACCATTTGGAACAGTAGAAATACAAGAGATAATAAAAAAATTACCAAATAATAAGACACCAGGAGAGGATGGACTCCCAATAGAATTCTACAAAACATTTAAAGATCTAATAATACCGCCCCTCCTGGATGTAATCAACCAGATTGATGAGACACAAAACTTACCAGATTCATGTAAAACAGCAATAATTACAGTGATACTAAAACAAGGGAAAGATCCACTCTCACCAGCGTCATATAGACCAATATCTCTGCTAAACACAGATTATAAGATAATAGCTAAACTATTAGCAAACAGATTAGCAGAACAGGTACCGAAAATGGTAAATTTAGACCAAACTGGATTTATCAAAAAAAGACGCACAACAGACAATATTTGTAAATTTATTAACTTAATTCATGCAGTAGAAGGAAATAAAGCACCGGCAGTAGCAGTTGCTTTAGACGCAGAGAAGGCCTTCGACAGAGTAGAATGGAATTACTTGTTCAAAGTATTGCAAAAATTCAGTTTACCGGAGAAGTATATTAATTGGATTAAAGCATTATATAAGGGACCGTTAGCGAAAGTGACAGTAAATGGACATGTATCAAAGCAATTTAACTTAAGCAGGTCAATGCGGCAGGGATGCCCACTCTCACCATTATTGTTTGCGCTAGCTATAGAACCACTAGCAGAATCGATAAGAATAGATAATAATATAAAAGGAATAAAAATAAAAGACAGGGAATATAAAATCAGTCTATTTGTGGATGATGTGTTAGTGTACTTAACAGAACCAGAACTATCAATAAAAGAACTATATAAGAAATTGAAGGAATATGGAGAAGTGTCGGGATACAAGATAAACGTAAATAAAAGTGAAGCAATGCCTATGAATAACGCAGATTTCTCAAAATTTAAGGAGGAATCCCCATTCAGATGGCAAATGCAGGCAATAAGATACCTAGGTGTGCAAATAAACAAAAATCTAGGCCAATTATATAAACTCAATTACAATCCACTAATGAAAAAATTACAGGACGATTTAGAGCATTGGAAAGAGCTACCACTAACACTGATAGGAAGGATAAACTGTATTAAAATGAACATTTTTCCAAGGATACTATACTTATTTCAGGCATTGCCAATACAACTGACAGAAAAATTCTTCAAAGAGTTAAAGAAAATAATAAGGAAATTTTTATGGAGAGGGGGGAAACCGAGGATAGCACTAGATAAATTAACAGAATGGTATAAACAAGGAGGCTTACAATTGCCAAACTTCAAAAATTATTATAGAGCCGCACAATTAAGGTACCTATCAGATTTTTATCAAACAAGGGAAAAACCAGACTGGACGAGACTAGAATTAGATAAAATAGGGGAAAAGATACCTGAACACATATTATATAAATGGGACGAAAAATTGGTACAACATAGAACTTCTCCAGTATTACACCATCTCCTCAATATATGGAAGAAGATTCATGTAGAAAGAAATAAAACAAATTATCAAATACCAAAACTAATATTGACGCAAAATAAGCTACTCCCTTTTACAATAGACAACCTTTCCTTTAGAAAATGGGAAAAAAAAGGGATTAAAAGAATAGAAAATTGTTTTTCAGGAAGTAGATTCTTATCCTTTGAACAAATGAGAGATAAGTACAATATAACTGGAGATACAGCGCTGGCATATTACCAACTGAGATCCTACTTGAAAGATAAATTAGGAAGCAATTTGAGTTTACCAGAGGGAAGTAACCTTGAATATGTGATTACAGATACAATGTTAATCAAAAGATTTATAACAAATATGTATATTAAACTGCAAGAAAAGGAGAATGCGGAAACAAATGGTAAAACTAAACAAAAATGGGAACAAGATTTAAATATAAAGATAAAAAAGGAAACATGGGAGAAATTATGTTCTGGAACGATGAGAAATACAATAAATACGAGGCTGCGTATGATACAATATAATTGGTTACACAGACTATACATTACACCGCAAAAGTTAAATAAATGGGACCCAACAGTATCTGATAGATGTTTTCGATGTAAAAAAGAAAGGGGAACAACAATTCATGCAATCTGGACATGTGAGAGAGTAGAAAAATTTTGGGATGATCTCAATCAGATATTAAATAAAATAACAGAAAACAATATACCAAAGAATCCAGAGATCTTTCTCCTAAGTAACATAAAAAATAAAGAATTTGGAATTGACTTGGAAGATGCACAAAAAAGATTTGTTAAGATAGCCCTAGCCATAGCAAAAAAATGTATTATGTCAACCTGGAAATTGGAAGATAATTTGAAAATACAACAATGGTATATAGAAATGAATAAATGTATTCCATTAGAAAAAATAACATATAGTTTAAGAAATAATATTGAAATATTCGAACAAGTATGGGAGCCTTACATTAAATACAATAGCGAAAACCTACCGGGGACAAACATTACCTAAGTTGATGGAAGGAGAAGGAAAGAAAAGAATGGACTCTGTAGAATTTCTGGTGTATTTTTGTTGAATGACAACATTGTCTGACTGAATTAATGCAACCTAGATTGTATACCTAAAATGGATGAGAGGGGGGGGTGGGGGGGGTGGCTTGGGAGGAGGGAGGGGGGGGTGGCTTGGGAGGAGGGAGGGGGGGGAGAAAAAGTCACTGTAAATGTGTGAAAAAGAAAAGTGTATATCATGGCTATTGTGATTTATGGTGTGAAAAATAAAAAATTTAAAAAAAAAGGGTTGCACAGATCCAGACCCACCCTCTTGACCTCCCCTCCCAGATATAGTGGCTTGGTGAGGTCCAAGATGACTGGGGAAAATTCTAATGCAGTGAATGGCCAGACCAAATTTCGATGCAAGGGATGCCTTTCAGTGCTTCACGGCAGGTGTTTGCTAGATGGCTTTTGACTTTACAAGAGGGTTTATCTGCCCTTTCTAAATACCATCATAATAAAATGACAGCCCATTAAATCTAACCAAGACCATTTTTAGTGAAACTACCTGGTCAGGTGGCCATCCAATGGTCCTAGGCTTGTGGCCAAGAGTATTTGTGTTTCACTGGTGCCAAATGCTTTTTATTCTAAAATGTCTAATGATCTTGATGTTTTTCTGTAAGGTTGTCTATTCTTAGTCACCTGATCCATGTCATACCTCCTTGAGGTCCTTTGAACTCTTGACTTTATCAGTGTGCCAAAGATTGAAATTTTGATGAGTTTCACACAATGATTGTAATCCAATTATACAGCCTTTCATTATGGCAGTCTTGCAATAGTCCATTTCATGGTCAATTCACATTTTCAGAATTCCAGTAACTAGACAATATTATCTGAATACACAAATCCTTCGAGGTAACAATCATCATTTTATATAAACAGTTTCCTAACAATTTGTGTCACAGCTGCACACTGTCGTGATATCGCAAATGTTTTAAATGAAGAAAATTGTTTTAAGAGTGGTTATTGTTTACAAAGCTACACCTTGTGATTTCAAAGCCAAATCAAGTTTTGAAGAATGGTGGAGCATGGTCAAGGGGCCATTTATCCCTTTCTAGCAATTTATTGTGCCATTATTTAATAGGAATAGTTTGAAGATTTATTATTGTTTATAATCAATGTATCCTTTTGTAACTAAGTACCCCATTGTAACTAAAGGGCTGCAGGAACCAATGCTAGGGACTCAAGTATGAATGAAAAGACAAGGGTATTGTAGATATATTTGCCGACATACAAAGACAGATTTAGATGACATTTGGGGTACTTGAAAGCACAAGATAAAATAGGCTGAAGTTACAATAGTTCCCTGAGGGAGGGTCTTCTCTGACAACCATGTTTGATTTTTTTTAGGAAGTAACAAGCGTGATAGACAAAGGAGAACCGAAGGGTTTGGTTTACTTTGATTTTCAGAAGGCCTGAGACATTAATATTTTTTCACCCAGATGGTTACAAATCTTTGGAAATTTCCATCCCAGATAGTTGTCGAGACTGAACTATTAAATATTTTCAAGACTAATATGAAGAGAGGGCTCAGTGCTGTAAGTAATTGGCAGGAAAGTGAATTTGAGGTCAACATCAGGTTGACACAATCGTAATAAATGGTGGAACAGGGTCAAGGGGCTGTTTATACTTTTCTTCTTGCTCTCTGAAGTTAAGAGCTGAATTCCAGTTTGAATCTCTCAGTTGGCTTGAGCCATGCAAAGCTCAATGGCAGATGATTGTACTCAATGGAATTCCGTCATCTTCACCAAAGGAAATTGCTTCAAAAATTCTTCAAGGCAGAGAATGGAACCACCTTTAGCTGCATCAGACTTTATCACAAGGATGTGAGATGTTTTCACAATAATAGTCCATATCCCATGGTTCCATTGAGCACGTCTTAAACATCATTCTGCCCTTAGATGCATCTACTCATCTTGGTTCCTTACTAGTAATTTTACTTGCCACAAAAAAATAATTTCATTGAAAATATTCAATGCTTCATGCAGGATACTGTGGTGGTACACCACTGGCCTACTGCAGGGGGAAACCTCTGTACCTGCAGGAGTGTAAGGGGACAGGACAACACCTGGCCGGCAGCCAATAAGTCGGCCTGAATGGATCAAGCCCCACCCGGTCGGGTGTCAAGCCTGTGCCAGCCCCCAGAGGCCTCACACTGAGTTGCTGCAGCCACAGCCAGCCTGGCTCTGTGGAAGTCTTTGTGGATTAAAGACTGTTGTTCAGTCTTTACCTTGTGTGTGTCTGATTCTGTCTAACAGCACACCACAGATACTATTTCTAAGCAGGATGTAAAATTGAACATATGATCATCTTATGAAATGTATGAAGAGGATTGTGCAAGAGCTTAAGTTTAGGAGAGCATGGAAAAGATTGTCACATAAAATTAATGCACATTGAGAATTTGTGAGTAAGCTTTGGGTCTGTTTTTCGCATGGAGAATATTGGGCAAGGTTCATTGCTGCTCATGTATATAGTTCAAGTTTATTATCATCTGATTGTACATATACAAACCTACAAAAAAGTGCCTCTAGACCATGGTGCATGCACAAAAACACACAATAAATAGTATATAAAGAGAAAGAGATGATTTGTACAGTTATAGGATACTGTTCAACAGCCTTACAGCCTGTGGGAAGCAATTCTCTAGCCTGGGCATTCTGATTGTGGTAGACTTGTAGCTTTTTCATGATGGTAGTGGGTTGAAGATGCTGTGCACTAGATAGAAAGGGTCTTCTCTAATTCCTTGAGCCCTATTTAGATAGCACTTCAAGTGAAATGTCACCTTTGAAGAAAGGGAGACCGCAGTGATCCTCTCGGCTGTTTTAATGATCCTCGGTATAGACTTCCATTCTGATGCTTTGCAGCTGCTATACCACACAATAATGCAGCCAAACCAAACACTCTCATTTGTACTCCTGTAAAAGGTTATCAAGATGTGGACTGGTAGCCTTGTCCTCCTCAGGAAGTGTAGCCACTGTTACGAGCCCAGAGGACCCCAAAACCCAGCGGCAACAGATATTCACCAAGACAACTGGTTACTTAAACAGAAGTTGTTTTTAATGATCTTTAAACATGAAAGCAGGATCAAACTTATTACTATTAACTTAACTAACCTAACCCTCTTCTCATTTTAACTGCACATGTATGTAATGTGTGTGTAAGTTTAGAAAAGTTATTTGGTTCACAGTCCAATCTCACTTCTCATTCCTCCAAGTTTATTGGTTGCAGGCAATTCTTATACCGTGCACAGAATTTAACATTTATGAAGTTCACAAGGCTTTGGTGCTTGAAAGGTAAATGGTTACCGCTCAGGAAGGTTCTTGTCGGTTTTCAGAGAGATTTGTTGTTCACTCGACACCCACAACTGATTCCTTTTAATCAGCCACGTAGTGTCTTGCCGAGGAAACTTGCTCCATCAGGGTTTTCCAGATGATAACCTCTTTCTTTCAGGTCACCACAGAGTTCCTTTTTGTTTCTCTTATTTCAAGTGAAACATTAGGCAGCCAGTCCTCTCCTCTTGTATGAACCACAAGGGCTTCGACCAGGCTGAACTTAGCACTCATAACCAGTCTTCCAAAAGGGGTTTTTCCCCATGTTTGCCAGCTTGTCCTGTTCCAGTCTCAGCTGCTGCTGCTGTAGCATTGTAGAACTGATTTTTTTTTTCTCTCACCCACACAGAGCAAAGCCTGTTTGACTCCCTGCTTGCAAAACCACATGACCATCTTAGAACAGCAACCTCCACTCAGACAGACTGCGGTTCTGAACATAATCTCCAAACCCAATCCTCCGAGTTCTTTCATCTGATGCTTTTCAAAACAACAATCCATTAGTGAAGTCCCTTGGGCAATCCTCAAAGCTTTAGCAAAGGCACTTGGAACCAGCCTGTCTAGCTTGAGCAGAGCTCCAATATTTTAAATGAGATCTGTTTTGAAATGTTTGTATGTGACCTACACTTAAAAAAAAACCTGCCACACTTTATCTCCCAAAATCATATCTATATACAATATAAAACAACATACTCTGTCACACCACTGTTTCACTTTCTTGTCTTATGAGGAGATGTTTTGAGTCCAAGATAAGTCTAACCTTTTATGCATGCCAAGGTCACCTCTTTAATGCTCTCCACTCTTTCTACAATGGAACCATTGAGTTGTAAGAGAATGGTCGACCTTCGTACAAAAGAGTGCTTCTTAATTATACCTTATTAAAATGTAGAACATTCATATGGAATACAGTAATTTATTAAATTATCTTCCATTTTTATGGTAACCGTCACCATCATTCACACACTAAAAGGCTACAGTTCTAATAATTTAATTTCAGCTTCAGGGAATAGCCTTTATGGTTGGATGTATAAATGTTCAATGTTCCATTAAGACAGTTACAAAATAAACATTCTATGAGCAACTGTGCTATTTTTCACCAGTATATCATAGCCATATTCTGGAAAGTTTCTACTCTGTAGTTTCTACTTTGTTTTTAAAACCTGCACTCCACCTTTACAACTATAAACATCAGGGAACTAAACATTTTGCCTGTTGTGACAAGAGGAAAGATTGTAAAATGTTCACTAAAAGAGCAAAAAAAAAATCCTATGTCAATTCACTAGTAGCTTACAAAGTGAAAGGCTTCCAGTGAAACAGAACTGCATTTATTAATCAATGTAGGTGAGGTAAATGAAGAATGAAGAACTCAATCAAAAATATCCTGATTAACTTGAATAACGTTCTCAATTTAAAATGTGTTAAAATAATAGGTTTAGTGAATAAAGAATAATAAAGAAATTATCAAACTGGAATTCAGTTATTACTGTCAACACCATTTTGGCCTCAGATTCACATGCCCTTCATAATTAGCTCATTATTTTACATTAATGTTTTATAGCAATAAATTATTAACATGTAATGTTTAAATCAATAGGATTCTGTGTGTAGGATTTTCAGTGCAACTTACAGGAGTCCCATGCAAGAATGCTGCGCGTGGTTGCGTCGCTGCACTGGTAACCTTGTACTGCTGTCATAAATCTCGTTGTATAACTTGTACAATGACAATAAAAAGCTATTTGATTTGATTAAAGTAAATAAAGACAGTCGTGTTTCTTGCTAATTGTACATAAAGCAGATTTTAAATAGTCAATGCGAGACCAGCAGGTTCACGTGAAGCCTGAGTTCATTTGTTTAGTGGAGTTCGAACAGTTCTCATATCTGATTAGGAAATCATACACATTGATTCACTAGAATTTGCAAGGATTTCCAAAGAGATTCTCCCTCTGTTATAGATGCTAAATGTACAATGTTCCTGAATTTCTGTTCCACCATCTCAGCAGATGAAATTTCACTCCTTTGTTACAATTAAAACACAGCTAGGAAAGAATTAGAGTAGTTACAATATTGATAAATATTGAGAGTGATTTCAGTAAAGCAAACACCCATGTAATTAATAGCCTCATGTCTTCAGTGCTGGAAAATACAGGTTGAATGGATACAACATGGAGGATATACGTCCATACTGGATGAAGCCGAGAGTTCTGATATTCTAACAATAAGCTGCACGTACACAAATATGCACATGGATTTCCTCCCATTTTCCTGCTATTGCAGTTAGGATCACAGAAGAAGAAGATTGGACATGATTGAAACATAATATTCTAAAGGGGTATGGCAGAGTAGATACTGAGATCTTTTTACAAAGTGCTAGAATCTCAAAAGATGTGCCAGTCATTGAAAGCTGGAATACACAAAAAATGTCTTCTTGCAGAGAGCGGTGAATGTCTGGAATTCTCTGTCCCTGAGAGCTTTAGAAATATTTGATGTGGATGAATGATTAAGGGCTATGGGGATTTGGCACAGAGAAAGAGATGAGGCCTGGGTTATCATATTAAATGGCAGAAGAGACTCGATACGACAGAGTCCTTACTTCTGGTCTTATTTTTTTCTGTTCTCGTGAGCATTGAAAAATCAGTAGGGAAGACCAAGCAGATGGAGAGATGATCTGCATGGGAGCATGTGGATTGGGTATGATGACTAAAAGTAGGACTTGTGGTGGAGAAAAAAAAATCCCAGAGGAGCTAATTGTGAGAGTGTGTAGACATGAGATCAGGAGGTAATATTGGAAAGATAATTGAAGGATGGTTCCGAGAAGATGATTCTGACAAGCCTGAATCATGTCTCTTATTCACCCTCTCATGTTGTTCTAGATTAAAGTTCTTTTCTTGCTTTTCAGCTTAACTGGCCAGACCTTCCACATCTTCCTTCTCCATCAACTAACTACACAAACACATTTTGGATTATTTGCAAATGTATTTCAGTTCCATAAGTATATCTAATTCAATAACATATGTTACAAAATGCACGAAACCTAATGCCAAAGCTTGTGAAAAAAATTCTTTAATGATTGAAACATCAATCAACCATCACTTCTTGCTTCCTACCGCTGAACTGGAAATGGATTGAATTTCCCTCAATCCCTTGGATATCATGGGATTTTGTCAAAATCCAGATAGCAACATCAAATGCATTCCCCTTATCAACCTTCCTTGCAAATTCCTCAAGGAATTCAATCTTTGATCAGACATAACCTTCTCTTTGTAAATCCATGCTGTTTGGATTTTATTAAATGAATGAGATGAAAAGCTATATTGTCCCCAAAAATTGATTCCAACAATTTGCCCATTTTACAGTCCTTGAGCACTACCTCCTACAGCCAGGATTCACTGAAAAATTATGGTCAGAAATGCAACAAATCCCTCACTCACTTCTATCAACAGCCTGGAGATGTATTTCAACCTGGTCTTGTGACTTATTCACATTTACAGATACTAGCCATTTAACTATTTAATTATTCTATATTTCATTTTTTTTTTGCAGAGATTATATGAACCTTACCCACATCCTTAGCTTGATGAAGGACTCAAGGTCAAAATGTCGGTTATGCATTTTTATCTTTGCTATATAAAGGACACAGTTTGAGCTGCTGAGTTTCTCCAGCCTTGTGCTTTTTTTTAAACTTTTTTCCTCTACCACTAAACACAGGCTATCTTTTTGGTCTGTAACAGTCACAAATCTTCTGTATTATTTGTATTTATTCAACATATTTGGAGTTTTTATTTCATAATCTTTCTTTGCTTTCCTAGTTTCTTTTAGTTTTACAAATACTTCCAGAAATATTTTTTTGTGCCTCAGACAACCTTCTTTTACATTATAATTTACCATCAATCACCAGTGATAAGAATAGAAAGTGTTTTTTTTAAATGCAAAGTGAATGTTCTTGATTGGAACACCATGTTGATAAAATCGATAGTGTTTACATAATCTGCAGGAGAATAGAAGTGAATAATAATTATTGCATGTTTTTATTCCTTAAAGGGCCAGAACACAATGGGGCTCAGCTGGAAGACCAATTCTGGGCACTCAACATGAAATTCAGTAAAGCTATGTCATAAGACGGAACTTTTCATCATGGAAAACTACTTACTCTTCTGGACGTGGCAATCGATCATATAAACAGAGCAAAGTTGAAAGAGGAAAAAGCTGCAACAGCTTTTTTTTTTGCAGTGAATTGGTTTTGCAATTAAGCATAGAGCTGCCTAAATTTATCCTTGGATGTCTGCCCAAATTTGTTACAAGAAACTGAAGCCTCAAGAGCTTAAGACTTAAATTATAAACAGCAGCAGATCTACTTCATCTTGTGTGCTGGAACAATGAATATTTCAGTACTTGCTGAAATCAATAATAAAATTGTGCAATTGTTTTTCAAAAGCATTCATTTTAATGAAATTTTGGCTAGTAACTGGAATCTAATTCATGAGCAAATAAATATGCCATGTAAATTCAATTGCTTTTTGATTGTGTCTGAATGTTTACCTTTGTCATATAATTGTGAAGTAATAGTGTGGGAAAAATTAGACAATTAGTAGTAACAGGCAATTCCTGGAAAGTACTGTACTTTTCACATTAATTACATTTGATTGGTGATGTCTAAGTCATTAACCAAATTAATATTTGAATACATTGATGGGGGGGGGGGGGGGAATAAATTTGTATTGTCTTGTTCTTGCTAAATTCAAGTGTGAGTGTTAACAAATAGCTGCATTAATCCCTAGCCATTTGATTTCATTTGTCATTTTTGAATGACTGGGATGTAAATGAAAACATCTGATCGTGTTCTCTCGAATGTTCACTTGGTACTCATGCTGCATTTAACATCAAACACTAGAGATAAATAAATATCAATTATGTATTCAGTTCAACCACCCATGTGGTTAATATTAAATCCAAGGTAAATCAATATTCCATGTTGATTATTCATTTATTTTGATATATTCCTCCAGTTTAGATTCCATATCTTTAACTTTTTCTCTTCACTTCTGCCACAAACTGTAAGTAAGTCTGGGTCCTGTTTCTTTATTTAGATTTTGCTGCACTCTGGTTTGTGCCTGTATTGTAATTTCAACTCAACTAATTTCTCATTAAAATTATGCAAAAACAAGAAAGTTCTTTCTGGAGAGCAGTGGTTGATGGCAACCTTTGTTCAAATTCAAGTTTACAATCATCTCACTGTACAGACACAACCAGACAAAACAGCGTTATCACCAAGAAACAAATCTGATTCATCAGGTGAGAATCTGAAGCATTAGGTCACTTCATTTGATTGAGAAAGGGTAGAAACTCATCAAGTTACAGTAAGTTGCTGGTTCATTTAACTAATACCAGAAAGACCCCCTATCAGCTGATTAGATATGCATCAGGTATTTGCTCTGCAACCAAAATCTATACTGCTTGATTCAGTTTTAAACATTATCACAACAAAACAGTCAAAGCTACCCAAAGGCCCACTTTATCAATGCCAGTTTTATCATTGCAACCAAGACTCATTTATATTGCTTATAATAAACATCAATAGAAATTAGCACTGCAGTATTATTGTATCTCTATCACATTATCGGAGTTGGCGATCCAGGCCACACATCTCTAAATAACAGGAAAGAATTGAATGAGAATAATATGATTGTTCACACATTCTTGAAGAATCGAAGATTCAGTGTGCCCCAGGCTACCATCAGGCTGGCATGGCAAGGGCTGAACACTGTCACAAGTCATCACACTCTCATGCTTTCCCGATCATTATAGGGGACTATAACAACACCTGAAGAAGTCTCTGACAAATTACCATCAACATATTACCTATGCAACTAGAGGAGCCAACACCAACATCAAGAATGCCTATCATGCCACCCCACAACTACTCTTCAGCAAGTCTGATCACCTGTTTGTATTTCGACTCGGAGACTGAGGACTACAACACCAGTGGTGAAGACAACGAAAGTATGGTTGAGTGAGGTGATGGTACGCCTGCAGGTCTGCTTTGATTGGTGGACTTGCCATACTCAAGTCAGTCATAGCTGTGACTGACTTCATCAGGACCTGTGTGGAGGAGTGTGCACCCATGCGTACATACCAAGCATACCCCAAAATAAAGCGGTGGATGAACCAAAAGATTTGAGAACTCCTGAGAGGTAGGTAACACCAGTGATCCAGACATTTATAAAAAGTCCAAATATGACCTATGGAATGCTAACTTAACAGCATAGAAGCAATTCCAAGTGAAGTTAGAAATAGAATCAGATACTCACCAGCTGTGGAAGAGCTCTCAGGCCATTACATCCAACAAGGCAAAGCTTAACATCATAAATGACTGTGATGCTTCACTCCCTGATGACCTTAACACATTTTATGTTCGATTTGAAAGGGAAAATTCAACTGTACCAGTGAAAATCCCTGCAGAAGCTGGCAACCCTGTGATATCTGTTTAAGAGGCCAATGTCAGAATATCCTTCAAGAGGGTGAACCTAGCAAAGCATCAAGACCTGATGGCATACCTATCAAGGAACTGAAAATCGGTGCCAACCAACTAGCTGAAGTGTTCACAGACATTTTCAATCTCTCACGGCTGCAGTAGGAGGTTCCCTCCTGCTTCAAAAGGGAACCAATCAGACTAGTGGCCAAGAAGAGTAGGGTCAGCTGCCTCACTAACACTTACTCTAATCAAATGCTTTGAGAGTTGGTCATGAGCAGAATTAACTCTTACCCAAGAAATGGACCCACTGCATTTGCCTATCACTATATTTGTTCCACAACAAGTGCAATCTCACTGGCTCCCCACTCATCCCTGGATCACCTGAACAACAGCAATAATTACATCAGGCTGCTTTTCATCGAGAACAGCTCAGCTTTCAACACCATCAATCCCGTAGCACTCATCAGCAAGCTTTAAAACCTGGGCCTCTGCACCTCCCACTACAACTGAATCTTTGACTTCCTAATTGGAAGATGGCAATCAGTCTCTTCCTCACTGATAACCAACACAAGTGCACCTTAAGGATGTGTGCTTAGCCCACTGCTCTCCTTGCTCTACATCCATGACTATGTGACCAGGCACAATTCAAATGCCATCTATAAATTTGCTGGTGAAACCATGGTTGTCAGCAGAATCACAGATGTCAATGAGGAAGCGTACAGGAGTGAGATAGATCAGCTAGTTGAGTGGTGTCACAACAACATTAGCAAAAGTAAGGAACTGATTATGGGCTTCAGGAAGGGGAAACCAGGAGAACGCAAACCAGTTCTCATCGAGTGGTCAGTGGTGGAGAAGGTAAGTAATTTAAAATTCCTGAGTGTCAACATCTCTGAAGACCTATCCTGGGGCCATCATGTCGATGGAATCATGAAGAAGCTCGCCAACAGCTCTATTTCATGAGGAATGCAAGGAGATTTGATACGTCATCTGAGACTCTTGCAAATTTCTACAGGTGCATCGTGGAGAGCATTCTGACTTGTTCTAACACTGTGTGGTATAAAGACACTAATGCACAGGACAGTAAAAGGCTACAGGGGGTTGGAAACATAGCCAGCAACATCATGGGCGTTAGTCTTTCTCTATTAAAGACATTTTTAAGAGCCGATCTTTCAAGAAAGCATTCACTATCATTCACTATAACCACCCAGGCCATGCCTTTTTCTCACTGCTACCATCAGAAAGGTGGTTCAAAAGCCTGAAGATACACATTACCATTACAAAAAGAGCTTCTTCCCTCCACCATCAGAGTTCTGAACAGACAATGAACTCTTTTGCCTGTATTATTTATTTTTAAATTAATCTTGTATTTAGGAATTGTAATTTATAGCAATTTTGCACATGTAATGCACAATTACTGCTTCCGCAAAACAACAAATTTTGTGACACATGTTCATGACAATAAAACAGATTCTGAGATTTGTATCATGCAATAATTTGATTCACTAAATGATCCATATTTATTTTTCACTGCTACGTAGAGGATATCTGTGTTGGCAAATCAAGTCCAAAGAGTTGAAATTTGATATTGTGTTACATATACGAACCATTAGCATTGTAAGGTTAAGCACAACTTCTGAAGTTTGATTTCAATGAATGGAGTTAAATTTTGGAGGTACCTGTAGTCTACATATTGGCTAATACATCACACACTTGAACACAGGGATTCAGAGACAATTCCCTGGAGCTTTCACTTGGTTGCATCGTGTTTTGGAACAAAATTTGCAATGCCAACATAAAAGATTGTGGAAATTCCAGAGCAAAGTACATTTAGTGGAGCTCGAGTGTTGATGATCTCTTGAGCTTGTTTAAAAACATAATCAAAGGGTCATACAGCACAGAAACAAGTCCTTTTGTGTCCACCTTGTGCATACAGATCTTTTGCCCGTCCACACTAGTCTCATTGGCCTGTATCTTTCCATGCTTTGCCTATCCAAGTAACTATTTACATGTCTCTTCAATGTAGTAATTGTATCCAATTCCACCACCTCCTGTGGTAGCAGATTTCAATCACTCAGTGTATTTAAAAAAAAGTCACATCCTTTTCTTTTTGGTAAAGATTTTCCATTATGTTAAATCTAATTACATCAAGTAAACATCCCTAAATATCAGGAATATTTTTAAAAAACCCACTATTTTCCAGCATTCTAAAATAATATAGTTTGCAGCAGATGTTAGACATCGAAATGAATTTGAGTGGGAACTCAAGAGGATATGAATATCTTCTTGAAATATGTTCAGTTTTGGTCATATTTGTGTTCTGTTCAACAATTGTCAGGAGGTTTCAGGAAAGGGATTTACACACCTTATTTTATGTAAAAAAATTAGGGTTTTTTTTTATTCCACAAATATTCCCCTATTTTAAAAAAAACACTCATTGGTACAATTTTTTTTCACAAATAAAATTATGTATTTTCAACTTAGACATTTAACTTTATCTCTATCAACTGTTGTGTTAGAAAATTGCATTATACAGGCTCACTTTACTTATTCCTTGGAGTGAAGATAGTGGTGTCATAGAAGTGAAACAAGGTATTAAAACTGAGTGCTATAAATGATCCTATGATGTAATTTAAAAAAAAGTTCCAATCCTCAGCTTAAGCAGTTAAAAAAGTATGCACATAACTCAAATATATTTTCCAAAAATATACTCATTCCATCTTCCGTATTCAACAACAAATTCCTTAGGAACAAGCTCCATGGTTTCAGATTTATTTTAACGAAAGCAAGAAGTTCCTGTGAAGTCTGCTATATAGGAATTACTAAATCTAAAAAAAAACCATCATATATAGCTCATAATATTACATAACCATCAGAATGGAGACTCAATGCACAACTACCAAGGCATGAACTATTCCTTGAAAGATTACTTAGGCAGTTTGCTTTTTGCAGAGCATATTCCAATTCATTAGCTTGCAATTTCCTTGAAGCCACATCTATTCCCTACTTTCCCCATCCACCAAATGCAGGAAGCCAACAGTACTGGCCCAAATGGGTCATATAGCCAAGTGACAAGCACCTAAGCTGTATTAGGCTTCTGATGTTGTAATTTAATTTGGCCCTGGCCAAAAATTCTAGTAAAAGCCTTGGACTGTCAGAAAAGCCCCACCTTTAAGTTTGCTATCAATCAAAGATTCCCAAGTATTTCAATGTTTCTGAATATCTAATAAAATGATTTTTTTTTAACATTTAGCATACCATTAAATAACAAAAAATAATACTTGGTTATTTATGGCATAAAAATATAAATGATTCAGATTGCAGCAGTAACTTTAGACCTGCTAACTAAGAGGTTAATTACTTTTGCTAGAGTCAAAGCAAATTTTATTCATTAATTTTGTTGGATGAGAGCACAACTAGCCAGAAAAACATTTACTGCCCCGTTCTAATTGCCTGAGAAGGTAATGGTGAGTTGGCTACTTGAATCACTTTAAGGTCAGGAATTTCTGTTTTAAGAGTGCTTTGATACATTGGATTGGATTGTGAGGCCATTTCAGAATTCATTGCTTGATTAAAATTGAATAAAACATCACTGTGGGTCTCGAGTCACATTTAGGGCAGGCCAGATAGAGTGGAAAAGTTCTTTTCTGAGAACTTCTGGTGGGCCAAATAAGGTTTTATGACAATCTAGTACATTTAAGGCCACCATTACAAAAATGTATTTTTGTCATTCCAGACTATTTAATTAACAAAATTTAAATTCCCGAGGATTTGAATTTGTGTTTTTTCTGGAAGTTGGTCCCGATCTCTTGAATACTTATCGAGCAGATCAAACACCATGAGGCTGTCTCCTTCAAATATTTATAGCAATTAAATTTGATCTTCTACTTGAGGAATAAATGTAAGAAATTTGAACAAATTTTATAGCAGGTAAATGAATGGTTATTGAATAAATTGACAAAGGCCACATGGTTGGCGTAGCGGTTAGCACAATGCCTTTACAGCACCGGCGATCAGGACTGGGGTTCAAATCCTGCGCTGTAAGGAGTTTGCACGTCCTCCCAGTGTCTGTGTGGGATTTCCCCGGGGGTTCCAGTTTCCTCCCACCAATCAGAAAACGTATTGGAGGTGTAGGTTATTTGGGTGTAAATTGGGTGGCACTGACTCGTGGGCCAAAATTGCCTGTTACTGTGCTGGATGTCTAAATTTATTTAAATGTAAAAATTTCTATTTATATCTATAAAATAGTTAACTTGCATAAATTCAGAAAACTTTCATGTAATTGTCCTCGTCACTGCTGCACTTCCTAAAGTGAAAGATAGATGTGAAAAAAAAGCAATAAATGAGGGCACAGCGGTCAATCAGTAATAACTCGAGTTCATAAAATCAGGACTTCTCATTCTCAGGAAGTAGAAGAAAAGAGTCACAAAGGTGTCCATATCAAAATCACAGCAAGCAGTTAGCTTGTTCATGACTTCACCAAATTAGACAATTTTAGCTGCCATGAATGATGGGTTCCTGGGGATCATAATCATCAAAACATGTCATTATGTGACATACATTATGTGCAGCACTTCATATGCTTATGCTATTAAATAAGAGCGACTACTGTTATTGTAAAATGTTTGTATTGTCAGCAATAAGTTGATTGTAGTAGGTAATGAGCAAGAATTTCTGCAATGGAATATTTATTGAATATCCCAATACATTGCATTTTTTTTAGAAAAATCAGATCTAGGTTGAATTTGGGTGTGTGCATAAAAATTAAACTAATTCAAACAACAGGTTTGAATGACATGTTTGGCCTTGCATGAGCTGAATAGCTGTTTGAGCTGGATTAAGTTAAATTTAAAGAGAAAATAATCAAATATTATGATACTATTAATTTCTAGCATGAGCAGAATATCATTTGTACTTTAAATTGGCTGCATAGTCTCAGTTACAGAACATCTGCCACACAAATTGTGTGCATTTTCAATACTGAATAAAATACTTGTTACAGAATTCAAGTAGGACTTTCTAAAATACTATTGCAGGAGTAATGGTGGGGTGCCTCCAGGTTAAACAAGTTATTCCATTTACCTTTTACTTACTTCATGTTTTTGTTTTTACAGACAAGTAACTGCTTCACCTATGCCAACAAACCTATGAGTCTGAACTCACATGACCAAATGGTCATTCAAAATTAATGGGAAATACGGAAACTCTTTCAAATAAATTATTATGTATCTGCTTAACTTGATTAGTAGGAGTTTTGTTTCATTTTGGAAAATGAAGCTCCACTCCAGATCCTGAGCAGGCAATCTAAGACAGTGGCCCTCAACCTTTCTTTCGACTCACATACCACCTTAAGTAATCCCTTACTGACCACAGAGCACCTATAGCATAGGGTGCCATAATTACTTGGTGATTAGTAAGGGATTACTTAAGGTGGTATGAGAGTGGAACAAAAAAATGTTGAGAACCGCTAATCTAAGCAGAAATAGACTATTCAGCCCATTGAATCTAACCTGCTGATTGATCCATTTTCCCACTCAACCCCACTGCCCAGCCTTCTTCCAATAATACACACAATGACTTGGTCCCCACAACCATTTTACACATTTGCCACCCTCTGGCTAAAGTAATTCATCCTTTGTTCTAAGAGGACGTCCTTCAATCCTGAAGTTATGCTTTTTGTCCCACCAACTTTTCTACATTTAGTCAGTCCATGCCTTTCAACATTCAAAATGATTCAATCAGATCCTCCCCCCAACACCACCCACCCCTCTCCTAAATTCCAATGAGCACAGGTTAAGAGCCATTGAACGTTCGTCTTATGATTAACCCTTTCATTCCTGGAATCATCCTTGTGAACCTCCTCTGAACCGTCTCCAAAAACAGCACATCCTTTCTTAAATGAGGAGGCAAAGCTGCTCACAATCCTCCAAGTGAGATCACACGAGTGCCTTATGAAGATGCAACATCACATCCCTGCTCTTACTTTCTATTCCTCTTGAAATGATTGCGAGCTCTGCATTTGCTTTCTTCCCAACTGTCTCAACCTGCAAGTTCATCCTCAGGGTATCTTGTATGAGGATTCCCCTTTCTATCTGAGAATTTTTTTTTCCACCATTTAGAAAATAGTCCACCTATTTATTTCTTCTACCAAAGTGCATAACCATACATTAACTAACATTGTACTTCATTTTCCCCTTCTCTGCCCATTTTCCTAATCTCCCCAAGTCCTTCTTCAGCCTCCCTGATTCCTCAACAGTACCTGCTCCTCCACCTATCTTCATATCATTTGTAAACTCTGCCACAAATCTAAATTAATAATCTAAATCATTGATATACAGTTTTTAAAAAAAGGCCCTAACACCAACACCTATGGAACATCAATAGCAACCAGCACCTATACACAATATGAGCCCCGCATTCTGACTTTCTGCTTCCTGTCAATCAGCCAATGCTCCACCCACCCTAGTATGTTTCCTATTATACCAGGGGCTCTCATCTTGTCAAGTTGTCTCATGTGCAGCACCCTGAAAATCCAAATACATAAGACTGAAAGCCACAGACAGAGGAATGGAAGTATGCTATTTGGAATGTCGAGTCTGCTCTGCCTTTCCATCATAGCCAATCTATTCTCCCACTCAACCCCACTCCCCTTCCTTCTCCCATAACCTTTGGTACCCTGACTATTTAGATATCTATCAATATCTTCCTTAAATATACCCAGTGATCTGGCATCCACAGCCACCCATGGCAGCAAATTCCAGAGATTCACCAGTTCCTGGCTAAAAAAATCACTCTATTTTAAATTGGGCCCCTTAAATCCTAAATTTCTGGCCTCTTGTCCTTGACTTTCTCACCATGGGAAACAACTTTGTGAAATCTACTCTGTTAACATACAACATGCTTCTATGAGGTACTCTCTTATTCTTCTGAACTCCAAGGAGTACAGTCCAAGACCTTTATATGTTAATCCCTTTATTCCAGGAATCATTCCTGTAAAACATCTGTGCACCCTCCTCCAATGCCAGCACATCCTTTCTTAAATAAGGAGCCCAAAAGAAGATCAGAGTTATATGAACCAGTAATCAGAGGTGGAGAGGGTGAGCAAATTTAAGTTCTTTGGAGTCATCATCTCAGAGGACATTTTCTGAACAATGTATCGTGAAGAAAGCTCATCAGTACCTCTACTTCCTCAGAAGCTTGTGGGAGTTTTTTATGACATTGGAAACCCCAGAAAATTTCTACAGATGTGCGGTGGAAAGTGTGCTGATCAACTGCATCATGGTCTGGTACAGATGCATCAATATTCCTGAGCATACAGACCTGCAAAATGTAGTGGAGACAGCTCAGGTCATCACAAAACCCGCCCCACCATCAAGAACATCTGCAGGCAGAGCAGCAGCATTCATCGAGGATCCACATTGCCCAGCAAAGGCTCTGCTCTTGCTGCTACCATCAGGGAAGAGGTATAGTTGTCACCAGATGTGCACCATTGGGTTCAGGAAGAGCTGCTACCCCTCCATCATCAGTCTCCTCAACAACAAACTCAATCAGAGACTCATTTCAGGATTCTTACTTTGGCACTTCATTGATTATTTTTCTCTCTGTATTGAACAGTCAAGTTGTTTACAGTTCTTTATTTATATGTATATGTTTAATACACTTTTTTGCACTACCAATAAGTGGTAATTCAGTCTCACCCATAGGTAGAAGAATTTCAGGCTTGTATGTGTTATTGCGTATGTACTCTGACAATAAATCTGAAATCTGAAGTAAGGCCTCACCAGTGCCTTATAAACCTGCTCGCTTATCTAGCTTGCTAATTACTTATTCAAAGAACCTAACTAATCAATAATTTCCTTTCTGCTTCCTCTCTCAACTTCTTGAATAGTGGGGTGACATTTTGTGATTTTCATTCCTCAGGGACCATGCCAGAATCTATTGACCCCGAAAGAGCATTTCCAATGCCTCCACAATCTCTACAGCTACTTCTTTCAGAACCAGAGGATGCAATTCATCTGGCCCGGAAGACATATCTACCCTAGACTATTCAGCTTTCCGAGTACCTTCTTCCTTGAAATAGTAACTGCCCTCCATTCTCTTCTCTGATACCTTTGGACATCCAGCACAAAGCTCATGTCTTCAACAGTGAAGATTGACACAAAATACTCATTGAATTCCTCTGCCATCTATTCATCTCCAATTATTATTTCTCCAGCATCATTTTCTAGTAGCCCTATATCTACTCTCACCTCTCTTTTTCTCTTCATGTAATTGAAGAAGCTTTTGGTATTGTCTTTAATATTATTTACTAGCCAACTTTCATACTTCATCTTTATCTTCCTTATGAGTATTGAGTTGCCTTCTGCAAGTTTTCAAAAATTCTTAATCCTCTACCTTCTCACTAATTTCTGCTTCCCTGTAGAACCTCTCTTTTGCTTTTACATTGGCTTTGACTTTTCTTGTCAGCCACAGTTGAGACACCTTCCATTCAAATGTTTCCTTTTTTCAGTTTGTATTTATCTTGCACCTTCCCCATTTTTTCCAGAATCTCCATCCACTGCTGCTCTGCCATCCTCCCTCCTATTGCCCTCTTCTAATATACTTGGCCAGTTTCTCTCTCATGCCGCAGTGATGCCCTTTATTCCACTGAAATACCGACACATCTGACTCCAGTTAATTTTTGCTAAATATCAAATTGAGTTCAATCATATTATGATCACTGTCACCTAATGGTTCCTTTACCCAAAGTTCTCTAATCACCTCTGGGGCATTGCACAACACCCAATCCAGTACAGCCAATCCCCAAGTGGGCTCATCAACATGGATGCATGTGGGTCTGTATATAACTGCCAAAACTATTGTTTTACCTTTGACATTTCTGACCTCAACCCACAATGATTCTATATCATCTGATGCTATCTCACTTATTTCAAATGATTTAATATTATTCCTTACCAACAGAGCCACACCACCCTCTCTGCTTACCTGCCTATCCTTTCCATACATTGCGTATCCTTGAATATTCAGCTCCCAATTACTTCCATCATTTAGACACAATTCGGTGGTGGCCACAATATCATACCTGCCAATCTGTAGCTGTACTTCAAGGACATCCATTTAATCCAAAACCTTTAGTCCTATATTTGTTACAAAATTTGACTGAGTCCCTGTCACATTTTATTTCATCCCTATCTCTGCAATTTTGCCCAATCTGCCAATCCTGCCACACAAACCATCGACCAACTGTCTCAAATTGTGCAAAAACCACTTTATTTTGGTTCCCATCTCCCTATGAATCTAGTTTAACCACCCCCACCTGCATTAGCAAACGTCCTTGCCAAGATATTGGTTCCCCTCCATTTCAGGTGAAACCTGTCCCACTTGTACAGGTCTCCCTTCCCCAGAAAAAGTTCCAATGATCCAAGAATTTGAAACCATCTCATCAGCCACTCACTTGTCTGCACCATCTTCCTGTCCTCCCTATCTTTAGCTCGTGGCACTGGGAGTAAACCAGAGATTACCACTTTGGAAGTCCTGCTCTTTCCCAACTCCCTAAATCTAATTCGCAGGATCTCTACCCCACTCTGCCAATGTTATTGGTACCAAAATATACCACAACCTCTGTATGCTCACCCTCCCCTGTAAGAATATTCTCCATCCACTCAGAGGCATCCTGGACCTGATCACCCAGGAGGCAACACTATCTTGGAGACTTTTTTGCGGATGCAGAACTTGTATGAGTTCTCCTAAATATCGAGTCCCCTCTGACTACTGCCCTTCATGTCTTCACCCTTCCCTTCCCTTCTGAGGCTTAGAGCTGACCACAATGCTACTTGTCTAGCTGCTGCCTTGTCTAGATAGTTCATCCCCCTCAGTAGTATCCAAAGAGATATACTTGTTGCTGAGGAAAATTGTCACAGGATGACCCTGGACTCTTTCTCCACTTACCTCCCTTGGCGTTCATGCATCATCTAACTTAATCCTGCACTCTGGGTGTAATCACCTGCTCAAAGGTCTTATCTACGACTTGCTCAACTTCCTGGATGATCCTCAGTT
Organism: Narcine bancroftii; assembly: GCF_036971445.1. NCBI lineage: Eukaryota > Metazoa > Chordata > Chondrichthyes > Torpediniformes > Narcinidae > Narcine > Narcine bancroftii. Next base: position 38,524,029 of record NC_091477.1, read on the forward strand.
CATCCAACAGCTTCAGTTCCTTAATACAGGCTTTCAGAAGCTGGAGATAGCTGCATTTCCCACATGTGTAGTCATCAGGGAACCCTTCAGATTCCCACATCCAACAGGAGGAGCAGTTGATACTTCAGATCAAAACTGAGCGAATGATGGAAAGTCAGAGGAACCTTCCTCTGATGAGATGAGAGGAAATAACTTTGAGACTAAAGTGTAAACAAAATAAAGTGATAATACTATTTAACGACAAGCCAGAAATTCTTACAATAGATGTCCACAGAGTGCATATGTGCTAACATTCTCATTAACATCATATTCCTCAACAATGAATGTCCACCAAAGTTACCACTTTTGAACTTTAAAGACATTTGTATCATGTAATGAATCAATTTTTCACTGCAATATTTTCAAAGGATTATTTCATTTCATATTGACTAATCTTCTATAATGCATGTATACAGGTAGCAACATTCACTCTAATGTAGATCAGAAAACTAAAATGAAAACTGGGCATTTCTCTTTGTTGATTATGGGTCTTTGCAATCTGGAAATCAGCAGACCCAGCCAGGTGATACACAGAAATACATTTTTAAAATCTAAGATATTTGATATGAAGGAATTAGAATATGCCAAAAAGAGTTCATTTTTAAAGATCTTCATTTAATCCACATGAAGTGAAAATTAATCCATAATCCATAACCATGAAGACAAGTTGAGGCAATGGTGGATGCATGTGGGGCAAATTAAAATACTCGCCTCATAAGATTATCACTAAAATTTGCATCATATTCTATATTAAATTAAATGTGTGCCTATACACTGTAGAAATCTATTCAACTTAAAATATTATAATTCCATGAATGGAGGAGATTGGCTTTGCTACTGATTTTGGGTGCTATGTTCTTAGGGCTCTGAAATAGCACAGATGGTGATTCACACGTAATTGGGCTGAACATTGTATTAATGAGTACATTCATGTTCTGGCAGTGAATGTCAACCTGAAATCTTCAGAATTCTTCGGCCATTCCACATTCAGGTCTTCTTTGGCTTGGCTTCGCGGACGAAGATTTATGGAGGGGGTAAAAAGTCCACGTCAGCTGCAGGCTCATTTGTGGCTGACAAGTCCGATGCGGGACAGGCAGACACGATTGCAGCGGTTGCAAGGGAAAATTGGTTGGTTGGGGTTGGGTGTTGGGTTTTTCCTCCTTTGCCTTTTGTCAGTGAGGTGGGCTCTGCGGTCTTCTTCAAAGGAGGTTGCTGCCCGCCAAACTGTGAGGCGCCAAGATGCACGGTTTGAGGCGTTATCAGCCCACTGGCGGTGGTCAATGTGGCAGGCACCAAGAGATTTCTTTAGGCAGTCCTTGTACCTTTTCTTTGGTGCACCTCTGTCACGGTGGCCAGTGGAGAGCTCGCCATATAACACGATCTTGGGAAGGCGATGGTCCTCCATTCTGGAGACGTGACCCATCCAGCGCAGCTGGATCTTCAGCAGCGTGGACTCGATGCTGTCGACCTCTGCCATCTCGAGTACTTCGACGTTAGGGGTGTAAGCGCTCCAATGGATGTTGAGGATGGAGCGGAGACAACGCTGGTGGAAGTGTTCTAGGAGCCGTAGGTGGTGCCGGTAGAGGACCCATGATTCGGAGCCGAACAGGAGTGTGGGTATGACAACGGCTCTGTATACGCTTATCTTTGTGAGGTTTTTCAGTTGGTTGTTTTTCCAGACTCTTTTGTGTAGTCTTCCAAAGGCGCTATTTGCCTTGGCGAGTCTGTTGTCTATCTCATTGTCGATCCTTGCATCTGATGAAATGGTGCAGCCGAGATAGGTAAACTGGTTGACCGTTTTGAGTTTTGTGTGCCCGATGGAGATGTGGGGGGGCTGGTAGTCATGGTGGGGAGCTGGCTGATGGAGGACCTCAGTTTTCTTCAGGTTGACTTCCAGGCCAAACATTTTGGCAGTTTCCGCAAAGCAGGACGTCAAGCGCTGAAGAGCTGGCTCTGAATGGGCAACTAAAGTGGCATTATCTGCAAAGAGTAGTTCACGGACAAGTTTCTCTTGTGTCTTGGTGTGAGCTTGCAGGCGCCTCAGATTGAAGAGACTGCACGAAAACCAACAAGGTCGGGTCAGATACAGCAATGAGCTCTCTGAACCCTTCTCCATTAACAATGGCGTGAAGCAAGGCTGTGTTCTCGCACCAACCCTCTTTTCAATCTTCTTCAGCATGATGCTGAACCAAGCCATGAAAGACCCCAACAATGAAGACGCTGTTTACATCCGGTACCGCACATTCAGGTGTAGTTCTATATTTAACCACAGCACATTTTATGCTTAATGTTTCAGTGTTGGCTTCTCTCTACCTTTGCACAACCAACGTGCATTTAAAAGCAGGAAGGACTCCCTAACCCTGCACCACCTTCCCCCTTCCTCAACGCTGTTAAAATTGGTCAATAACTATTTACAGTTTAATCATTGGTGTATAGTTGTTCAAAGCTTCAAGAGTGTATAGAGAATACTGAAGAAAGATTTAAGTTCAATGCTTTCTAATGGAGGACAAGAAATTAATGCGCCACAAAGCTGCTGCTGTTCCATTGATTGGTGCCTAAGCAATCCTGTAATCTCTTATTAATCATATGCTTGATGACTAATACTGATTAAGCAATGCCTCTATAAATTCTCCTCATTATTTCAAATATTAAGCTTTGGAGTTTCTTTTAAAAGCTTTCTACTTATGTTTTATCTTTTAATACACACCATCTTCATAAAGTTAGAGTGCAGATATGTGTCTTTATCCAAGTTACACTCACCCCATTTGCCAGCAAGAGATTTCTTTAAGCAGTTCTTGTACCTCTTCTTTGGTGCACCTCTGTCTCGGTGGCCAGTGGAAAGCCCGTCATAGAACACGATCTTTAGACATTTGTTAACTCACCTCTCATTGTTCGTCACTCCAATGAGAAAAGCCCCAACGTTTGTAGATTCTCCAATATTTGGAAAAAAGACTAACTATATTCTTCATAATCTACCGTAATCTCTAGGTTACCCTCGGTCTCCTCTGCTCCAGCAAGAACAAACACATCCTATCTAATCTCCCTTTGTAATCAAACTTCTCTATGCCAGGTAACATCCTGGTGAATTTCTTCTCTACACTTCTTAATGCTTCCACATTCTTCCTTTATAAATTTTATATTTTTCATAAATGTAGACATATAGCATGGTAACAGGGCCTCCCAGGAGTTCATGCTGCCCAATTACACCCAATTGACCTACAATCCTTGCAAGTTTTGAAAGCTGGGAGGAACCAGAGCATGCAAAGGAAACCCACACAGACTCGGGAGGAACGTACAAACTCCTTACAGACAGTGCCAGATTGAAACCCAGTGTTGCACTAACCATTATTCTAATTGTGCCACCCCTACTGTGGTAACATAACTCTTTTTCTAGTACAGTGTTTTATAATGTTTCCATAAAGTACTCTGGCACATTTTAGCAAGAGTTGTTTGAAAACAAATTATTGGACTATTTAAATGGTCTTAGAAGCCTCAGTAATCCACAGGCCTGAAAGCAGAAATCTTGAGCTCGCATGGGTCGTAATCAGCATCCAACAAAGGCAGACAAACATTGATTTCCTGCGGCTGGTGCTAGAGTGGACATTCTAACAGCAATCATTGTGAGTGGATCCATAAATGAGCAAATCAAGCTGGCCTCCCCTTCTGCTTTGGAAACAATGGGATCCAAACTTAGCAAATACCTGGGTTCCTTCATACTCCATAATCATTCAATACAAGCTTTCTGAAAGGATCCATTGTGTATTGTTATCTGCCTTGTTCTGCAAAAGAAAATTAAGAAAAAATACTGCAGATGCTGGAAGTCTTGAAATTAAAGCAGTAAATACTGGAAACATGTAGTCAGTCCAGCAACAATGGTGGAAAGAGAAAGAGTTATGTGAAATTATATGCATATCACCTTCAGACAAACCGGCATCTGCTCAGATGTCAGATTCAGATTTGCTCTAGGTGAGTATTCCAAACCCTTACTAATGAGTGACCCGAAGTAAAGTCAGTATCTGAGTTAGTTCCTACACTTATTTAACTGTGAGACAGTGTACTCCTTTCTCCCCAGCCCTGATGTATGATGAGCTGGTCAAACTCGCTATGGCCAGCCTATCAAGCTCTACCTTACTTGAAAAATCTTGGGCCTCGTTCATCACTTGTTCCTGTTTGCTCAGGTTAGATTCACCTGAACTGATTGCCACAACCTGAGATACCAAACCACACATCCCATTTCAAAAGGTGCACATAATCTTCAAACCATCACTGATTGGTGTTGATCGCCCATTATGTTCACCCAGTGGAATGCATTAACAAAGAGAAGAGTAGATGTACAGTCACTTGCAGCATTTAAGATGTCTACAGAAGCTGCAAGCCAAGTGCTGGAATATGGATTATAGATGGGTGCCTACTGGTCAGCAAGGATATGATGGGATGAATGGCCTGTTCCCATGTTGCACGAGTACACTCATGCTAATGAGTCAACAACACAAGGCTACAGTGCTTTCTATATTACTAGCAATAGCTGTCAGTTAGACACTAATTGCAATCCCCAAGCCCACTTTCATTGTCTAACCAAATCAGCTCCTGTAGCGGCAGCTACTCTGCTACTGAATGACCTCACAACCAAACGGGTTAAGTTCAGTGAGCAAAAACTTGTTTATTCAGGTCTGCCTGGCTGGTCTTATACTCCCAGCCCGGACCTGGCTGAGAACTGCGCCGGGGGCTCTGACATCGCCGAGGCGTCACATGGGCCACAGAGCGCAGGCTTCTGAGCCTGGTGCTGAGGTCAGGGAGAAACCCCCGATGGCGTCATTTTGGCCAGCTGCCCCGCCATGTGCGTGACATGCGGGGCCGGATCACCTGCCTAATGGCATGCCGCCACACAGCCCCCCCAGAACCGGCACCAATGTCCTTTTTTGCCAGACAGCCTTGCTTCTTGGGTTGAGCCGCGACCACTGGCTCGTTGGGGTAAAGATGTGCTGGCTTTAATCTGTCCACTGTAAACAGTTCCCTTTTACCACCGATGTCCAGTGTGAAGGTGGATCCTGAATGCTGGATGACTCTGTACTGCCCTGAAGGGGTGCTGAGGAAGGGCCTCACCTGATTAAAAACATACTCTGCGGAATACAGCTTGCCGGGGATGTAAAAGGCCCATGTTCTGTGTCTGGGCAGTGGTGGGGGTGTGAAGGAGTCCAACTGGACTCGGAGGCAGGGAAGTAAACCATGTGGTAACTGTTGCAGGTTGTGAGGTGCATTGATAAACTCACCGGGCGGGGCTAACGATGCATCGTAGACCAGCTCAGCCGATGACACCTGCAGGTCTTCTTTGGGTGTCGAGCGAATGCCCAGGAGTACCCAAGACAGCTCATCCACCCAGTCGGGGCCGGTAAGGCGGGCCATAAGTGCCGACTTAAGTTGGCGATGCAATTGCTCAACCAGTCCATTGGCCTGTGGGTGATAGGCCCTTGTGTGATGCAGCTCAATTCCCAGTCTGTTGGCGAGCTCTGCCCAGAGCGCGGAGGTGAACTCACTGGTGAGGTGGGTCGGGATGTCAAACCAGGCAACCCAACCAGTCAAAAGTGCTCAGGAGCAGGAGTCCGTGGAGGCATGTGACATCAGGATCGCCTCGGGCCAACGAGTGATGCAGTCTACCACCGTGAAAAGTTAACAGTTACCTCCGGAAATGGGTAAGGGGCCGACAATGTCCACATCTATGTGGCTGAACTGATCTCGGACATGTTCAAAATCTTTCATGGGCGCTCTGGTGTGCCTGTTTATCTTGGAAAGCTGGCAATAAGTGTAGGTTGTGGCTCAGTCCATAATCTGCTTTTGAAGCCCGTGCCAGATGAAGCGTTCTGCCACCATATGAACCAGGACCTGATGGAAGGGTAGGAAAAGTCGTGGATATGACCTCTGCTGGGGAACCACTGGTCTCGGGGTGCTCATGAAGACATCGCACATGACAGTATCATCACTGAGAGGAGTTGGGAGGTCCTGGTACCGCAGGCAGTCCTGAAGTCCTGTGACTCCTCGTCGGACTTCTAATCCTGGGCAAGCTTGTTGTAGTCTAGGCCGGGTGTGAGCAAGCAAATGGCCAGTCAGGAGACCGTGTCGGCGACCACATTATCTTTCCTCGCCTTGTGCCAAATGTCGGTGATGAACTCTGACTCAAAGGACAGGTGACTCTGTTGGCAGGCTGACCAGGGATCTCTAGACATAGCAGTGCCTGAGTGAGGGGTTTGTGGTCGGTAAAAATTGTGAAAGGTCTCCCCTCCAAGAAATAGTTAAAAGAAATAGCAAGGTATATGCCCAACAGTTCACGGTCGAAAGCATAATGCGCTCTGGCGGACAAAGAAGTCGGCTAAAAAATGCCAGGGGTTTCCACTGTCTGTTATCCTGCTGCTCCAGGATGGTACTGACGGTGGTGACAGAGGCATCGACGGAGAGCACCATATGAAGATCGGTGCATGGGTGGACGAGCAGGGTAGCCTTCTTGAGGGCAACTTTCATGGCTTTGAATGCCCTGTTGGCCCCTGGAGTCCAGGCGAGTGTCTTGTTCTTGGTCGGGATGAGGGCGAAGAGCAGCTGCATGATGCGTGCAGCGCATGGAATGAATCAGTAATAGAAGTTGACCATACCCGCGAACTCTTGTAGCACCTTGAGGTTGTCTGGGTGTGAAAACTCTCTAATTTCAGCGACCTTCGTAGCAGCTGGTGTAGCTCCTTCGGCCATGATTTTATGGCCCAGGAACTGCATGGACTCTTTCCTGAACTGGCATTTGGCCAGGTTGATCATTAGGCCGAATTCAGCCAGTTGGAAGAAGAGGATGTGCAAATGTTGTGTTGTGCCCGTTCTCTGCTGGTGACAAGAATGTCATCCAGATAAATCAACACAAAATTCAAATTCCTGCCCACCATATCCATGAGGTGCTGGAAGGTCTGGGCGGTGTTCTTGAGACAGAAAGGCATGCGTAGAAATTTGAACAAGCCGAAGGGGGTGATGATGGTCGTTTTGGGGATGTCCTCAGGGTGCATTGGGATTTGATGATACCTGAGCACCAGGTCAACCTTGGAGAACACCCTCGTGCCATGCAGGTTGGCCTTAAAGTCCTGAATGTGAGGGATGGGGTAATGGTTAGGTACTGTCGCGTCGTTAAGCCATCAATAATCTCCACAGGGGCAGCAGCCACCAGAGGCTTTCTGGACCAGGTGGAGCCCAAGGCCCAAGGACTGTCAGAGCGTTGAATGATCCCCAGTTCCTGCCGATGAGAGAATTCCTCTTTCGCTATCTGGAGCTTGACCGGCGGGAGCCAGCGTGCCTTGGCATGGACCGGTGGGCCTTGGGTGAGGATATAATGAAACACCATGTGGCGTGGTGAGGCGGTGGAGAACTGCGATTTGAGGAGGGGCAGGAGCTCATCCAGGATGTGCTGAAACTCATCCTTGGGTGTGCTGACCATGGCCATCTGCAGCTGTTCTGTGCGGGAGATGGTGAGGCAAACGGATTGGAAGGTACGGGCATTGACAAGTCACCTACCTCAGGGGTCAACCAGGAATCTGTGGGCGAGGAGGAAATCGACACCCAGAATGGAGGTTGGGAGGGACGAAATGGTGAACCTCCACGATAACTTCCGCTGGTTGATCTGGAAGTGGACAGTCTTGTTACCATATATTCAGATCTCCATCGAATTGGCTGCACGGAGTGGAGGTCCTCGAGGCTGGATCTGGGACTCATTGGCTGTGGCCGGGATGATGCTGATCTAGACCCTGGTGTCGACGAGGAAGCGTCAGCCGCCTATTGCACCCCACAGGTAGAGAAGGCTGTGTTCTTAGCCAGTCGCCACAGCCATTAACAGCGCCAGGCCTGCTCGTTTCCCTGGAACAAACAGGGCTGACCACACTTCCGAGCCTTGGCTCCCCAGCGCTGGTGGAAGAAGCAGAGGCCTGAAGTGAGGCCCAGCAGGCTCCGAGTGTTCCTCCACAGCACTAGAGGAAGGCTTGGCGTGGTCATGGCCGGGATTCACAACTTGTTGGACTGCTGAGCCCTCCGGGAATCATTTCAGCCATAGCTCCTGAGCCTTTTGAGCAACCTTCCTAGGGTCATCAAAGCTCTCCTGTGACAGTAACAGCCGGATGTCTTCGGTCAAGGAAGATGCGCTCAAAGAGTGGGCATTTAGTGTGATCACCCATGAGCTCAAGCATCTCATCCATCAACGCGATTGGAATTCTGTCTCCCAAGGCGTCGAGGTGCAGCATCCGAGCGGCACGCTGGAACCTGGAGGCCGAGGGAGCTGGTGAACACCTGCTTGATGGTCCCATACTTATCTTCTTTGGGTGGGTGTTGAATGAGGTGCAGCACTTGTTTGGCGGTGGCCTGGTGCAGGCTGGTGACCACATGATAAAACTTGGTCGTATCTGATGAAATCTGGCAGAGGTGAAACTGAGCCTCTGCATGGCTGAACCAGGCCTCTGGCTCCTGAACCCAGAAGTCAGGAAGCTTGATGGCTAGAGTGTTGATCGAAGAGTCGTTCATATCGGGTTCAAAGGTGTTTGAACCTGTCGGGGTCACCAATGAAGTGGCGGCTACTCTGTTAACTGAATGATCTCAAAGCCAGACGGGTTGAGTTCAGTGAGCAAAAACTCGTTTATTGAGATACGTCAAAATAGCTGGTCTTATACTCCTAGCCCGGACCTAGCTGAGAACCGTGCCGGGGGCCCTGACATTGTCGGGACATCACGTGGGCCGTAGAGCACGGGCTTCTGAGCCTGGTGCCGAGGACAGGGAGAAACCCCCGATGGTGCCATTTTGGCCGGCTGCCCTGCCACGTGTGTGACATGCGGGGTTGGTTCGCCTGCCTAATGGTGTGCCGCCACACTGCGTTAATTTCTCTGGAAGGATGAACAGACATTTTGTATGTCTCATATATTGATAGGGTTGAACTGAATATTACTTAGCGTGGTGAAATTTTACAGCCTGAATATTGGTTAAATGAGAAAGTATGTGGAAAGATCAGTAACTTAATGGGGAAAACTCAAAGAAAATTTATCCTGTTTAAAAAAGTGTTTGTAGATTCCAGGATTGATGAATATTATGAAACAATGATCTCTTTACAGTTCTACACCAGTCAGATCTCTAACTTTAATTACTAACATTCCATTAGAAGATGTAGCTATCCTTTCAGTCAACAAATATCCGATAAAACTCACATGGTCAAAATAGCAGAAGCAAAAACAAAAGAAATCTCAAATTTCAGTTATGACAAGCCATCCAACAGACAACTTTTTAGAATCTGATTGAAAAAGTCAAGCTGAGGTAGCTACTATTATGCAGGGTCAAAAATTCGACTTCATTGGATTTAATGCAGGGAAAAAAGTACCATGAACACATTTTGCACTCAGACTATCTTTTTTCCTGAAATAATAAGGGAAAATGTCAGCCGGAGGTCAAAGTGAAGTAGGTTGGTTCTAAGCCAAATGGAGTTGGAGAAATAGAATGGGAGGGTAGCTAAGTTTTAGGACAAGTAGTAGGGCTCTGGACTATAGACACAAAAACAAGAGCTGGGGATCTTAAACCCACTTAAATACATAATAGAAATAAAGCTGTTACCTTTTTCTTTTAGCAATAGCCTCAATAATCCCAAGCAGAAAACTTTTGGATTGTTTTAAAAGTCCATCTGTTTTTTTTGATCTTTGAGAAAACAATATTTGATGTCATTTCTCAGTTTTATCTGTATGTGACTCCCATCCCGATATGGTTGACCTTTAACTGACTTCTCAATTTGGGATGGAGCAATAAATGATGGCATTGCCAGTGACATCCACATCTGTGAGTGATTTTTAAGAATATAATAATTTAGGGCCATGAAGGAAAATTATAAATGTGGATTTGACAGGGAGAAGTCCTTACAGATTACCAAGGGCAGGAGTGATAGGTGAACTCAATCAAATGTGGGATAAAGGGTCAATTTTACAAAGTATGGAAGATGAGAGGGAGAACAGTAGAGCATAAGAATAGACAAGTCTGGGGGCAATAAAGTCATGCATAAAGGTTGTAGAACAAATAGGTTGGGGCATGGAAAGAGACATAAACTCCATGGAGACGGAATCAGTAGTCCTTGTGATAAAAAGCATAGTGGGAGATAAATAGGCCAAAAGATCTACAGAGGTTGTGAATGCAATCATTATTAATTTTTTAGATTTTAGACATACAGCACAGTAACAAGCTCTTTTGGCCCACGAGCACGTGCCTCCCAATTACACCTAATTGACCCACAACCTTGGTATGTTTTGAAGGGTGGGAGGAAACTGGAGCCCCCGGATGAAATCCACGTAGACATGGGGAGACTGAACAAACTCCTTAAAGGCAGCGAGGGATTCGAACCTCGGTCCCAATCGCTGGTGCTGTAACAGTGTTGCACTAACTGCTGCACCAACCGTTCTTCCCTAATTATAATCATAATTAAACTACAGGAACAATACCTGATGTCTTTCACCTTCCCAGTATTTAACAGAAGGACATTTCAGCTCATGCAGAATTGGAAATCAAATTAATTAGTCTGACAAACATGTACCAGATGATTTCCTGGAGGAGATAGAAAGACAGAGTCAGATTTTGTCTATGAGATACAAAAGACGATTCCATATCCATAATGATTAAGGCTAACATATGGATGAATGATTTTGAGGCTGATGACAATGGTTCTGAAAGGAAGGCAATATGATACTTAAGAGCAAACTGATTTTTACCTCAGCGTGTAGGCAAATGGAAAGCAAAGTTGAATGACTGGCAGCTCAGAGCAGGAGGGTTAAGGGAGAAGACTGACTGATGAGCTTGGCGTGTCCAAGTGGAATGATCAGGGGGAAAATGGAGAAAGAAGCAAATTTGTAGGGAGTGTAGAAAGGAGCTTGGGAAAGGATATTGCTTTTTGAACAAAAGCAGGAGAGAATGATGAGTTCAGTTGGACTGATTTAAAAGAACATCCACAAGTTCCTCAAACCTGCTATTGTGAGAGAAATAAGTTGAAGGATCTGGACACCTGTGCAAAAAAAAAATCCAAGCATTCCTTTCGTCTTCCATTGTCATGTGAGATGAGTGAATTGTTTGGGCAGAGACTTGATGTGGAGTGGATGAGAATAGCCTCCTGAGTTTGCATGGCAGTCGTGGCTGGAACTTATGAAAGTCATTGCCCTGAAGTCATGATAATTTTCCACCACTGGGAAAATCTGCTCAACTATCCTACGCAAAGTCAAATGTATTTTTAAATATACAGATTAGAATAGAAGACACAATGTATTTTTATATGACTCAAAACAAGTTTAGCAAGTTTTATTGCAATAAAATTTTTAATGCAATGAGCAGGATTCCTCCAAACAAAAAGGCATTAATATCACTGACATTATACCAACTCATACAAGAAACCATGTGCTTATTCAGGAACGTGATACTGATTTAATTTCACTAGCTCCGTGTCATCATTACCTGCGCTCTAACTAACCTAAGCCTTTTTGCATCATCCACTACCCAAAAACAACAACAACTTTCTCCACAAGTCTCACCTTTCCTCCCTCCTATGTCCCATCCACATCCAATTAACAGGTTTTCTGTCAGTCTCCACTCCTCCCCATTGCCCATTCTTCCCTTCTCCCCAGCCTTCTAATTCAGGTGCATGCCTGCTTTTTACAAGAAGGGCTGAGGACTGAAATGTCAGTTATATATCTTTTCCTCTGGTGAATTACTGCAAGACCTGCCGAGATCCTCCAGCATTTCTGTGATTTTACTACAATCACAGGATCTGCAGATTTTTTTTTTGGTGGTTCACTCCCCCACCAGCCTGCTCTGACTGGATTCAGGACCACCACTGACATTTCCACCCATCTTGCACAGCCCTGGCTCAAGGAGAATGCCTGGCAGCATTAAAACAACAAGAACACCCTTCTCTCTATACCCCATGACTTTCTTCAAATTTAAATGCTCATTTATCTTCATCTTGAATACATTTAATGACACCCACCTCCATGGCTCAACCCTTGAAAAGAAAAGTTCCTCATCTCCACCTGTAAGGTGTTATCAATAGATTGTTTCCCCAGATTTTGACATGGGACCAGATCCTCAGATTACCAGGGAGTTTATGAATCTCATTGGTCACATACTTCTCCCAACATGCCCTGTGATGAATTCTATTGAGAGCTGGCTGTCTCTCCGAAGACCAGCTGGTCCTGTTCAGTCCAGAGTTTTTTTCAATCCGAGTGGCCAGCTAAGCCCCTGAATATTACTGTCACATGACCAATGCTTTTTTTAAAAATGTTTATTTAATATATCACTGTGAATTACTACTATATCCAAACATTCATCATGAAAAAATACAGTGACATTTTTTCCCCTTTTGTCCCCACCCCCTAACATAAAGCAAAAGTAAAAGAAAGAAGAAAATTAAGCAAAATAAACAATAAAAGAATACAAAAGAAAAATTAAAAATAAGTTGTGATGTCATAAATTCCATATTTAAATATTTTCGTATTTGTTGTTCATCATTTTAAGAGGTGGAGGTCTGAAATCAATGGTTTCTAGTATACTCTATGTATGGTTTCCAAATTTGTTCATATAAAGTATATTTGTCTTTTAGATTGTAGGTCATTTTTTTCTAATGGAATTACACTTGTTCATTTCTATGTACCATTTTTAAAGTTTCCTCCATTTTCCAAGTTGTCATTATGCATTTTTTTGCTGCTACCAGTGAAATCATAATAAATATTTTTTTGGTCCATTTCTGGTGTCACGTATAATCTATGTAGCCAATTATATTGTGTCATACAAAATTGAGCATTTATTGTATTACTCATGGTTCCTGTGCATAGTTCTGCCCATGTTTCATTCTTTATTTGTATTTTTAGATCTTTTTCCCAGCCTTGTTTAGGTTTGTACATTGTTTCATCATTTTCCTTGTATTGCAATTTTCTGTACATATTTGTAATATTTTTTTTTACTCTCACTGTGTCTGTAATTAAGTATTCATAGCAGCTACTCTCAGATAATCTTAAGCTTGTTCCCAATTTTTCTTTTAAATAAATTTTTAACTAATAGTATTAAAATATTACTATGTGATATTACCTATTTGTCTTTTAACTGTTCAGATGTTAATAAATTATTTCCCAAAAAGCAATCTTTTATTCTTTTAATTCCTTTTCTCTCCCATTCTTTAAAATATAAATTGTCTATTGTAAAAGGAATTAATGGGTTTTGCATTAGTAGTATTTTTGGTATTTGATCATTTATCATCTTTCACTCCAGATGTATTTTCTTCCATGTTTTTAGTATATGATGTAATATTGGAAAATTGTTGTGTTGTATCAGTTTTTCATCCCATTGCTTTAAGAGAATGCTGGGAGAGGCTGGCTGTCAGGAGGGCTGGGAGCAGCTTGAAATCTGTCCAAAGGTAATAGCTGGAGGTCGCTTACGATTATGAATCTCACTGCAGGCCGCCTTTGTCAGAGGATTGTGGTAATGGACTTTTCCATGATCTGCCCATTTTGTCATCCTGCAGTGAATGTGAAAAGACCAGGAGTAGGCCACTCAGCCCCTCAAGCCTGCTCCCCCATTCAATATGAATATGGCCAATCTGTCTCAGCCCTGAACTGCACTCCACTGCCAGTTCATTTTGTTCTTAATTCCCCATTCCTTTAAACATATATCTACTTCCTTTTCATGTAAATTCTGTGATCTGAAATGCGAAGCCCTCAGTGGAAGAGAATTCAGAGGTTCACCACCCCGTGCACATACATTTTAAAGTGACTTCTCCCTTATCTTAGAAATGTGTCTCCTTCATTCAGTGCTACATCCAGGTCTCACTGCTGATATTATCCTGGGCACCACGTATTCAGATGGAATCCGAGGATTGTTATTGGTAGTAATGAGTTGCATTATTGTACAACTGGTCCTGGGTGTTCCTCCTACCTTTCCCTGAGATCAGGGTGCACTGACTTCATTTATATAAGGAGTTGATGGCAGTGCCTGCCTTTTTATACAAGGATGAGGGGTGGCATGGTTAGCACATCGTTGTTACAGTGCCAGCGAACCGTGGTTCGAATCCTGATGCTGGCTGTAAGGAGTTTGTACATTCTCCCCATGTCTGTGTGGGCTTCCTCTAGGTGCTCCAGTTTCCTTCCAATCTTAAAAATATACAGGGGTTGTAGATCAATGTGTAATTGGGTGGCACGGGCTTGTGGGCTGGAAAAGGCCTGTTACTGTGCTGTATGTTTAAACGTAGGCATGCAGCAGATGACTCTCTGAAATGAGGAGAGGCAGTTTGGACAATAGTCAAAATAATTTAGACTTGCAACTTCCAAAAGAAAAAATCTGCAAAGCCTCCAGCTATGGGAGCAACTGCTGGCTTAGCTTCACAGGGCATGTCTTTTTGAAGGAGGAGCTGACTTTGATTGCAGCTGTAAATCCAGGCAACTTTTTCAATTGAAGACTTGAGTCACATCCTCATCCCATCATGAGCAATAAACACACTGGCCACAAGCAGCAATGGCCTTGTACACCATGCCGTAACCAGTGAATTTGCCCCTTATCTGTCAACTATCTGATGTACAGAGATCTCGCAGCCTCAACCTAAGTCTTCCCAATGCAGATCCATGCACGGGTCAAAAGATGCTGCGTACAAATCCCATTTGACAGCTAAGCAATGTCTGAGTGGTGAACAGAATGGTGGTTACAAAATAAGTGACAAAACATAAAGAAAATTGTTATGGCCACAATGTTGCATCTCACCTGCAAGGAGACAGCAGCAAATCTTCAAAACTAATGGGAAACTATTCAATCCAACCAACTTCATTACAGAACCAAGGATACTCAAACCTACACAGTGGAATTGCTGCATGATGCTAGAGACAAACTCAGAGATGAGAGTTTCATCCCAACCTTGTTGCTTTCACTGAAGCAAATAGGAAGTCTGAAGTTGGCAAGGCTACTGCCCACCATCAGGTCCACCTTGCACAGGAGCTCTATCAAGAGCGTCTTGGCTGGCTGATCACATCGTGGTACAGTTGCTGCAGAGAAAATGGATTAGAGGTCAATTCACAGGTCTATGAGAGTGGCAGAGTGGATCACTGGAGTCTCCCACCCCCACAATGGCATCACTTACCAGGATTGTTGTTTGAAGAGAGCATGCAAAATCATTGAGGGTCCTTTCCACCCAGCATGTAGCATCTTTCAGCTGTTCTCATTGGGAAAGAGATACAAGGTATATCAGAGCCAGCCCCACCAAGCTAAAAAAAAATAGCTTTTCCCCCAAAGAGCTGGACAACAAGAGGAACTGCTCAAACTAACCATCTGAGACGCTCATATTTATGAAACAGCATTTATTTATTTGTATATATGAATACATGTCCTACATACTGTAATGCGCGTTGAAAGAACCAAAGACTTGTTGACCCAAACCAAGACTTTTATTAACTAAAAGACTGGAGCATATCACAAGTGGGTCAACCAGTCCTGAATGACCTGGTCTGGCAAGGAACAATCCTTTAAGACCTGCCAGTAGGTGTGGCTGCACTCTCAGCCAATCACAGTCATCCTACACTACCATCTGTACATATACACATTGGTGATAGAATCTGTACTATCACACATACATATTGTTTGTCAGTATGTGTGTTAATTCTGGTTGTGTGTCAGCATGTTTTCACAGAGGACCAAAGAATGGTGTTTTGTCAGGTTGTACTTGTACAATTGGATGATAATAGACTTGATTTAAAAATGGGTCCTGACCTTAATATCCTCTACTGATAGGCTGAACCACCCTACCTCCATCAATAATGGCTCAACTAATGAAAGAGTGAACTACTTGTTATAAATCAGTAGCTACATTTTAGGAAAGGCAGTGCTCAATAAAGACATTTCACCACCACCTTCATTGCACTGGCACAACCTTCTGTCAATTGAGGAAAAGGTTATTTAAAGGGTAAGGCTGACCTCACACAAAATACCTGGTGTACTGATCAGCAGTGATCCCTACCTTCATACATGCTTCTCAGAATGGGGCAACGTTCATAAATATCATGGAAAATATCAATGGAAAAATATCTCCAATGCTGTCTCCCTAAATTTACTAGAAGGATAAGGAAACTACCATCAGTCCTATGATATCCCTGAACTGAAATTCTAGTTGTGCTGAGACATCTACATTACCACATCATTTGCATGATGGCACAATAACTTCTGAAGCAGGGAAGTTACTCTCAGGTCTATCACAGAAAGATTTTGCCAGGTGAAAAGAGGAAAAGGTTCAAGAATACCTGTATGTACAGATCAGCTTGATGAAGAAACATCCCCATCAGAAACTCTGAAATTGAATGCTCAAAGAGCAAAAGGCCATTCAACAGGGAACAGACAGAAGCGCCCTGCATTAATGGTAGAAGGAGCAGATCATTTCAACCACCTCACCTGTCCAGTCTGTGAAAAAGTCTGAAGTTCTCACATCAACTACATTATCTTTCATTATAAGTATTAAAAAGCAAAAGTACAAAACATCCAGAATAATGTAACATTTAAAATGTAACATTTAAAATAAAATTTTATTCTTATATATGCACAGTATACATGCTGAATTTGGTTTATTTATCCTCTCATTATATTAAGTATTTAATAGTAAGTTTCTATGCTAGAAGTGAATTAGTACACTCCACATATTAAGGTTGAAGCTTGCAAAAGTGAACTGAGAATGTCAAACTAGAAGGCACATCAATGCTTGTGGTCCGGTATAGAACATGTGGGGTGACAGTGGGTGATGGTCACAGTGAAGAGTGATGGACGTGGGCTGAAAAGGAAATCACTCAGGCTGTTGTACAGGATGTAATAATGATCTAAATGGAAGATAGAGGGTAGAACAGATACATAATGTGAACCTTACGTGAAAACAGGAATAAGAGAACATGGTATCTCAGGAGGTAAAGGAATATCAATTAAAAAACAAGACATAGGAACCAAGATTTATGACCATGCTCTCCTTGTTCTGTCTTGATATTTTACTTGTGATTGTATATTCCAAGAAGACAGTAGAATACAGTCTTCATTTGTTTTGTATTGGATAAATTCCATCTAGTATTCAATTTTATTCGAATGTGATTACTCATTTTGGATGCAGAATACATTTTTGTTTGATTATTTAGGTATCTGACACATGTCATAACCCATTGCTATATATAAGAATTGCCAATTGAATCAGCTAAGAGATCCACACCCATTTATGTGGTTTCTATTTGTCAGAGCTGAGTTGAGTAAGTTTTGTTCTCATTGAGCCCATCCTTCTTACCTGCAGCTTAATAGAGGATCAGTCAGGCTGAGGTGAGAACTCGCATGTATGCCGCTGAGTAATGCTGGACTTAACCAGCTAAATTAAAGCTACTCCCCCTTTTAACCAGGTAGACCATCTATGAAGATTGGCATACAAGATGATATTGAATCAAGTGGAAAGAATTTTGCCCTTTTCTCACAGGCCGGCACTACTGGATTATATTACTGAGGCATGCAAACTGACGTGTTGCAGGGCTTTTGCAAAGATTTATTTGCATCTTCATATTTGCTTCTCACCACATTGGAAATAATAATGTTTCTGAAACAAAAATCTATGCAAAGAAATTACACGATCCATATAAACAAATTTTTAGAAATAGTGAAACAAGTTGGCAAAGTGGTGAAATAAACATTGCGACAACTAAACTTCATAAATAAATTTGTGCAATGTTAACAAATCACTAGGTTGGCCTTAGATGAGCCAAATGTTGTATACTTAAGGAAAGATGTAGTGCCTTTGAGTAGAGCTTTTTGGGATGTTGCAATGGAGAAGAAATTTTAGTTGAGCAGAAGTTAGGCAATTTTGGAATGTACTCCTTGGAACAGGGCTGCAAGGTTTCCAAATAGAGACTTATAAAATGATGAGGTGGTGAAGGTAAAAATCTATTCCTTCTGTTGACTGAGTTAATCTCCAAAGCTCACACATTTAAAGTCATTGGGCAAAAGATCGAGAGAATACTTTTCACTGAAAGAGTTTTTGAGATGTGAAACATTTTATTCCCAATAGTGATGGAAGCTGCTTCCAAAAATTATATTAAAAAAAAACTTGGACAATTACTTAAGATCAAGGAACTACAGGATTAGTGCCAAGGTGAGGTGAAGTATAATTGATCTTTGAAAGGAGAGCATAGCTAAAAAGAAAACTGCTGTTTCTACAATTCATCATGACATCTGCTGGAGGATCCTTTTTAATATTTAATATTTAGTCACTTGGAAAATTTATTGCTTTCCCAAACTAACTTCAAAAACTGGAACTTCTCACAACAGGCGGGTAAGGCAGAACAAATTATTCTTGTAAGAAGTCAGTTGCTGGGCACATCATTTAATTACATTATAAAAGCTCAAAGAACGCTCTGACGTTCCAAATGCCGAAAGTACACTTTAAATGTTAAGGAACATACTGTGTTAATTTTGAAGGGACTTTTATTTTCAACATGAAAATAATCTAAGGATATTACATCTGTTCATTCAAAATGAATTTACGGTAATGTTATTTTAGATAAAGACAGAAAATCCAAATGATTCTGTACCTGAACATAGTTATGAGGTTTGGCTAAGGTGACCAGATGAATAAGTTTAAATACAATTTTCCTGGGAACCAAACATTTATAAAATAATCTTGAAAAAATTAGGAAGTACTAATATTTTGAAATGTACAGAGTAATAGCTTGTCTCTGAATAAAGAGAGGCTCTATATAGTTGTGAGAAGTAATGAGGACTATAAACTAAAGTCAGAGATTAGTGAGGTTAGTGGCAATATTTTTGTAAGTGTTATGCGATCCAAATACAGTATATCCAGAGTAAAACAGGTTGGCGTCAATTACCAAGTGAAATCATGGCAAATGCAAAACCAGATTAGTTATTTAACATGCAGTTTGGGTTTGTGAATCCGATATTTTTCTGATGTTGAGCGCACAATAAATAATCTACTTACTTATGTAACTTACATTTCCACAGACACCATCATCTCTTTTCACAATTTAAATGAACACTCTGTAGATAAGAAACCAGATTGGACAGCTTAAGAACTGACTACAGATTGGCAGACATTCCAAGGCGTTCAGCATTTTGTTGCTGAGGTAATCATGAAATGGGTGCATCAGTGGAAGCACCGGAAGCAACACACCTTGGTTGGAGATATTGTCCTGTTTGTGGCTGGCTACTCGGAATGGGCTGGCAGACCAGGGAAGGAGGCAAATTTGAAAGGCACGATTTGCATAGTGGTTAGCGCAATGCTATAACAGGACCAATGACTGGAGTTCGAATCTAGTGCTATCTGTAAGGAATTGGCATGTTCTCACTGTGTCTATGTGGGTTTCCTCCAGGTGCTTTGGTTTTTTCCCCACTGTTAAAAACGTACCAAGTTGTAGGTCAATTGGATATAATTGGGCAGCTTGCTGTATGTATGTATGTATGTCATGACCATCAGTGAATAATCTACTCTGAGCATCTTTGGACAATGTAATCACCAAGGAACTTTACGGTTTCTAAAGCTTTCATCACTGGGATACATGACCTTCTGCTATAAAACATTCAGCCTCACTGCCTTGTCTACTCTCCCTGAGGGGTATCTTTGTCATATCTACAGAAATTTTTCTAGCCATTTTCAGACCCGCCAAAGATCTTACTCACAAATTGCTGGAGAAGAAAATGGATTATCCGAAGCTGCATCTGAACCATAAAGAACTGCAGGGCTGCTATGCTCTGGTGATTACAGAAACATGGCTTCAGGATTCCAACAGGATTCCATTCCAGACTCAGTAATCCAGCTAGATGCCCTTATCTCCTTCAGAGACACTGCTGCTTCTGGCAAGACTCAAGGGGGCAGTTCATTTGCATCATTGAGAACTGGTGCACCAATGTCTCTGTTGTACCAATGTCTCCGTTGTAAAGACCTTCTGCTCAGCAGAGATAGAGTACCCGCTGATGAAATTCAGACCCTTCTACTACTTCGGGAATTCTCAGCCACACTGATTGCTGCAGTTTATGTTTTGCCTTTGGCTAATGAGGCTGAGGCCATGAAGAAGCTTTTCAGTGCCATCTGTGAAGCCCAGACATCTTACCATGATAGTGCCGTGATTGTAACTGGCAAATTCAATGATGCCAACCTGAAAATAGTCTTGCCACTATTTCAACAGCATGTCAACATTGTCACCAGAGGGGAGAACACCTTGGACCAGGTGTACACCAACATCCCTGGTGTGTACAAAGCTGCTCCTCACCCCCGCCTTGGATACTCAGATCATACATTTGTCCTTCCAATTCTGGCATACAGACCACTAGCAAAATGAACTAAGCTATTTTACAAGGAGATTAGGACATGGCCATGGATGGTGGGTGGGGGCACAATAGTGCTACAGGACTGCTTTTAGACTGGAGCTGTTTTAGGGATGTGACCACCTACAATGGTCATGTAAACATTGATTAATACACATCTCAGTGATTGGCTACATCAGCAAATGCATTGAGAATGTCACCGAGATTAAATGCTTCACAACCAGAGCCGATCTGAAAACATGATCGGATGCAAAAGTCCGGGCACTTCTTAGAGCTTATGATGCTGCCTTCTGGACAGAAGACAAGATGGACTATGACAGATCATAAGACAACCTTGCAAGTTAAAGACAATGACACCTCCCTTCCAGACAGACTGCACATCTCTGCATGGTTCAATGAGAAGAACCGGGTGCCGCTGAAGAAAGCACTGTCTCTGGAAGAATGAACACACATCATACCTGGTTGGATATTGGAGAACTGTGCAGATCAACTGACAGAGGTCCTTATGGACATCTTCAACATACCACTGCAGCAGACCCTCATCCTCCTGGGTTTCAAGACAGCCACCATTATCCCAGTACCAAGGAAGTTGACAGTAACAGGCCTCCATGACGACCGCCCATGGGATTGACATCCACCATTAAGAGCTTGGTGATAAAATGCATTAAAACACACCTCTCATAAACACTGGACCCATTTCAATTCATCTATGGACAAAACTGTTTCACTGATGATTCTATAGTCTTGTCCCTCCACTCCATCCTGATGCACCTGGAGAACAAGGCCTCAAGCTGTTGTCCATCAACTTCACCTCAGCATTAAATATGATCATTCCCGAGAAGCTGGTGGAAAATCTGTCCTCAATGGGGCTCAATTCCCCTCTCTGTAATTGGATTCTGGACTTCCCAATGGGAAGACCACAGCTATTCTGGATCAGCAGAAGAAAATCAAGCACACTCACGCTGAGCAATGATGAACCTCATGGCTGTGTTCTCAGCCCTCTCCGGTTCACACAACTGACCAACAAATAGAATCATCAGGTTTGCAGATGACACAATAGAAATTAGCCTTATCAGCAACAATGATGAGTCACACTACATAACAACCTGAGTATCAACATTGAGAAGACAAAGGAAGATGACCATGGATCAGGACCAACCACCCTCCACTACACATGAATAGTAGAGAGCACCAAGTTCCTCAGAGTCCACTTAACAAGTGACATTTCTGGACACATAATACCTCATCACTTGTCAGAAAGGCAAGAGTGACTGCACTTCCTGAGAAGACTGATGTGGGCAAGTCCACCAGCCACAATCCTGTCAACTTTCTACAGGAACTCCACTGAGAATGTCCTGGCTGGCTGCATCATAGTGGGGTACGGATGTTGCAGAGAAATGGATCAGAGGTCAATCCACAGGACCATAAAAGAGGAGGAGAGGATCATTGGTGTCTCCCTCCCACCCCCCCCCACCCCCTCCCCATTGATATGATTAACCAAGATCATGGTCAGTATCTTTCAGCTATTCCCTTTGGAAAGAAATACAGGAGTATTAGAGCCAGAAACAACAGGCTGAGAAATTGTTTCTTCTCATAGGCAGTGAGACCTCTGAGTGACTGGAAGAATTACACATACTAGCCCTCCAAGAATCTATTATTTTTTTTAAACAAGATTTATTTAATTGAATGTATATACTGCATATGTAGCACTTGCCTATATGAGTGTTATGTCTGGTGTACGTTTGGAGGTTTTTGCACCAGGGATCAGAAAACCCCATTGTATAGAGTTGTACTTGTGTAATCGGATGATAATAAATTTGGACATGGATCATTTCAAGCAGCTCTCTGCAACATCTCCCAACTTGCTGTTCAACGCTACCTGAGAGCAGTTATCCAGAGGCATGGAAATAATTTTATCTACTTCGACTTCACTAAAGAACAGGTTATGCAACGTTATTAAATATATTCTGCAACAATGGTTCTTCTTCAAATATTCTGAACAAGGATGCTGCAGTTTAGCCTTGTTGAAAATTCCACTATCCAACTTGACAAGAGAAAGTCATTTCCAACTTCAGTGAACTGAAACAAAGTAGTTTCCGAATGTTCTTGATATTATGAGCTATTCCTTCAGATATTAGAAACTGCAGTATGTTTCACTGAACTAACTCTTTTTTAAGTCAGCCAAAAGATTTTGATGTAGCTTTTGTTAATCTTCTTTAATAACACTCTTCTATTTTAATATTCCTGCCTGATTTATTGATTTGCTCTACTTATCATGAATTGTATCAATTCATAAATATGAACAAGTAGAATCAGCTTCCAATTTCAATTGGTTAGCTGTTACAAGTCAGGTTCAAAACCACTAAGACTTTACTATGTTGTCAGATCAAATTCACCCACACATGACACATGAACACATATATAGTTAATAGCTATTTTAAGGACACAGGATGTGTCCTTAAAATTCCAATTATATAAATCATCATTTAATCTATTTTAATGATATTAATCAGAGAATATTTGTTTTGTTAAAAGTACCAAAGTATTGTTGGACAGCATACCAGGCCCACACCTCATTATTTGTACTGAATTCAACATATTGTTAGAAAATTCTCAAAACTCTCAACCATCAGATCACAATCAATTCATTTCAGAATTATGAAGGCAAACTAGGAATTCTAGCAGCTGTGTGGGTTTGAAGGAGATTGCACAAATCCAACAGGAGTCAGAGGTCAGGAATATAAAGGTCTAAAGCCACCGTGATATATCCCAGGATCAGTAGCTGTAGTCATATCCTGTCCAGAGTGGGTATTTACTGAGATTCTGTAGGTTATTTTAAGCTGGATGTTAACTTCAAAGGCTATTTAAAGTAATAGTGGGGAAACTTAAAAGCATTTAAAACCTTGGCCACCACCACTGAGCTCCATTGTAGTGATTGTAACTGTGGGTTGATATTCATTGAAGAGCTCTTTCTAGAACTCAAGCAGTCAAACATGGTGCAATTTAAAGAAAAATTGAATTCTGACAAACCTTAACGCACATCATGGATCTGACTGGCAAATCCCTGGTCTATTTATTGGTAAAATGTTTTCATAAGTAAAATGAAAACCTCAGCATTTTAATAATTGTTTATAACTGTTATTAATTAAATGCATTAATAGCCTCTATCAATCAAAATGTTGGATTTGATGTCAAAAAATTAGCAAACTCAATTATATGCAATAAAACAATAATTATATCAAATTAAAACTAACTGTTTCCATATGTTGTTGCCTTTTAAAAGATCATTCAACATTTATGCTTCACAGTAATCAATGCACTTCAAGGAAACATAAACCAGTGCTACATATTAATTAACTCTTTATGGTGTAAACCAAAACAAAGCACCACAAGTTGGTTAGTAGACAGAAGTAGGGTAGTTTAGTTCTTTATTTCAAATCCAATATTTTATTCACATCTTCAACTCATTAGCACTCGATAGGCATTTAATTTCAATACCTGTTCTCCCTGGGCATAGTTACAGGTTGTGTTGGCTATTCAAGGCAAATATTTAACTTTACAAAGCTAGAAGAAAATGTAGATGTCATTGTATAAAATTAGACATAAATCTGAGACATATTCTAATTAATTATCCCTGAATCCCTGTTTGACTCTTTTCAATTAAAAGCTTGAAAAGGGAGTTTAGACACAAGCCAAGATGTGAACATATCAGTCCACACTTAATCAAGAGAAAACAGCTACAGACCATTCAGATTTCAGTATTTCAATGATGAAACTTTGTAGAAGCGGACAAAATCCATCCCAGGGGCCATACCCATCCTATGGGATGCTTTGGCCTGACTTGCCTCACACATGCTTCTCCCCAATCTGCACTTATCTACAAGAAGAGACATGGTCTGTTTAAGGGATCAGGGCCACCTTATGCCTAAAATGATTATGTATTTAATCTGGTTGTTAATAAAATACAATTAAGCTGCAAATCTGAAATAAAAACCAGTAAATGCACAAAAAAAAACAAAGTGGAAAGAGAAGAACTATTCATATCTAAAGAGAAGAATTAAGATTGCAAGTTTCCTCAGTTTTCCCCGCAAGTTTCCTCAGTTCTGATGCAAGGTTGCTGGACTGAAACCACAGTAAAAATGAGCAGTCAGAAGCAAGCGAGCTGGTCCCCGTCACACCTACCTGCGTCTTCTCCTGACAGGAGCTGGTCCCCGTCACACCTACCTGCGTCTTCTCCTGACAGGAGCTGGTCCCCGTCACACCTACCTGCGTCTTCTCCTGACAGGAGCTAGTTTCTGCAGTCACGAGAAGGATCTTTTGTAATATTGCAAGTGAGGAAAGCAGAAAACTTTGTTGACAAACGCACAGCCATGCCTGTCCTCAGCCTTATCCTTTGCCAAATGCAAGCTTAAGGAACAACACATTATATTCCTTCCAAACAGCCTTAAATCCAACAGCATGAACATTGTTTTTTTTTCCTCCAATTTTAAATAATCCCCAATATTTGCTTCCATGGTTTCCATATCTTTCTTACTAACTCCTGTTATTACTTTTCTTTCTAATCTTTATCCCTCATGTGGTCTCTCCACCTTCCGTCCAGTATCTTGTTATCATATAACCCTTCTCCAGCTTCTTTCTCTGTATTTTCTCCTTCCTTGATGTGTATTGCTTCTTTCTACTTTAGTCTCAATAAGGGGTCCTGGCTATTTTTACCCATGAATGTTGGCTGACCTGCTGAGTTCCTCCAGATTGTTTGGTCAAGATTCCATCATCTTCAATTTTTGTGTTTCCCCTTTGCCTTCAAAAGAGCTGGTAAAAGGTTGGCAGCTAGCAAAGCCGTCATAAATTAACTGATGGTATTGAAGGTATCAGAATGTCTGAAACTACTATTAAAAAACATTTAAAATGATCAAACATAAGAAAAAGAAAAATAACATTTGAAAACCAAATTGAAAACTACAGAAAGTAGTGAAATTAGCTGAAAAATATGGAAAAAAAGTATATACTACCTTAGTTCCCTTGGTTGCACATAGACATTCTTTACCACTGAAAAAAAGAGGGGCTGTGTTAGGTGCAACCTGAGATCAGAGTTCTCCAGAAAAGTAAATAATTCCAAAATGTGTACATAATTGTTTTAAATTACATCTTTATGTATATATGTGATTATTTAAGTGTATTGTGTATATTTGTGTACCATTGTCCAGAAAAACAATTTTTTTCCAGATTGCATATATACAGCAATAGAAATTCTTCAAGACAGTCTTATTGTTATTCTTTTTAAAAATATATTTATTAATAACTACTAATAATAGAACACATTAGCTAAATTAACCTGAACTGTGCATGTGTGCACACGCGCACACACGATACCCAAACCATTACAGCTTAAGCATAATTCTGGAAAGTCATTCCAAAGTTCAGTTTAGAAATCACTGGTCAAAATACAAGCTTTTAAATGATGCACAGGAGTAATCACAAAAGCGGTGGGAGAGACTGAGTGATTGGACTGCTGAAAACTCACGAATCCTTGTCAAGTTTCTTGCTGAGAAATATCCTTTCTTGTCACAACTCCCCTTTTCCTTGCATAGGGGAAATGAAACTTGTGACTTCCACGATGCTTCAACAACCTAAGTGCGGGTCAGTAGAAATGACCATTACTTCGGTCATGATCCGATGCAGCAATTCTCCTGCTTCCAAAACCCAGGTACGGGGTCAATCAAAGTGACCTTTCCTTTGGTTACGGTGCAGTTCAATAATTCCCCTGACAGGGAGAATCAGCCGAATTGTCCATTTCACACAGACTCACTCCACCTCGGTGTTCCACGAGCTGGCTGGTGGTCAATAATAAGTGCTGTTTTCCTGCAGTGTTCCACTCACGTGACTCTCTCACCACCTGTGTCCCTGGATAAAGCAACAAATGTTCTTTTTCTTCCTCCAGAGTACAGTCTGTATAAGATGTCTCTCCACAGCTGTAAATGGTTGCAGCTGGTACTCACCCTTAAAGTGATACTCACACTAAATGAAACAGGAATTCGTAATAATAGTCAACCAATAAAAACTTGAACTGGAAGGTTGGAGGGGAATTGCTGGAAATTTAAGCACCTTTGTTGGCCTCCACAGGGAAATCCTAAATGTGATGTCAAGGGTATCTGTAACCACAAATGAATCCCTGTAAAATCAAGGCCACTAGTGTTGTTCCTCTTTCTATTGTTTCTTCCAAGTACTAGTTTTTGAGATATTAGTTTAGTATTAATGTTTTTCATGTTGCTTTGCTGCAAAGGTACAAATAAAAAAAGCCAAAAAAGCCCAGCAGGGCCTCTACTTCCTGCAAAGGCTGAATAAAGTTCATCTCCCACCCTCCATCCTCACTACATTCTACAGAGGATGTATTGAGAGCATCCTGTGCAACTGCATCACCGCAAGACCCTGCAGAGTGAAGTCAGTGGTAAAGATCACTGGGGGCTATATTTCTACCATGAAGGACTTTTACAACACTCGATGCAGGCGAAAAGCAATAAACATTGTGAAGGACTCCACACATCCTTCAAGTAAACTGCTCTCCCTTCAGATAGGAGGTACTGTAGCACTTGGGCCCTTATGTCCAGATTAGACACAGCAGTTTCCCCCAAGCCATCAGACTCCTGAACTTCCAAAACGTTTGGGGATAGGTTACTAACAACTGTTACTGTATAAGTCTTAATATTTTAAAGTGTTTAACTTCTATTCTAACTTATATTTATGTAAATATCCTCTATGGTCCTGGAGAAACAATATTTTGTTTTTACTGTACGAGCATGGTATGAAGATAAATAAATGGTAAAGGGGACAAATTGGATTGAAATTTACGTTGCGGCCAATTCTTTGGCAATTATGTTGATTTCCTGCTTTGAAGCATTTTTGCATGTTTGACTGGACATTGATCAGGTTATCCTTAAATTGATTTCCTTGATCTTTTAAATATCAATTGGAATATTTCATGAGTTATAATGCTTTAATTAAAGCCCAGTAAGCATCACTTTCCCTAACCATATTTTATTTATTGAAGTCAAGCACAATCTTACCCAAGAGGTTAACTGCATGTATTTCAATTGTCATATGTCTGTAAGAGAAACAAGGAGGAAACTGCTCCTGTGCATTCAAGTTGGAAAAATAGGGTCAAGGGAGAGTAACAATTGTACTTTGCATCATTCAAGACAACGTAGCAGGCTGAATAGAAGGTAAATGTTGCAGAGCCACAGAAGAGCATAGGAGCATGATCTTCGATCCACTGAGTCCGCATCAACCATTAATCAACCATTGTTATGATATCAAAAAATGAAATAGTGTGATGTTCTACAATACAGGACATACATGATTAAATTTCCCTTTTATACAGCTGGCATGCCTTAGCCTAGAGAATCATTTGGATGCATTCAATATCTTAAAGTTATGAAAGCTGTATAAATTTTGCTGATGAATCAGTGCATTTTTAATCATCTTTTCTTGAATTGCATTTAATACAACTTGTTTTAATGCTGACTGTAGATATTATCTGCTGACACAGATAACAAATTTATGAGAAGTGAACACTTAATTAGCACTCTTCTTCCACGCTGTGGCCCTTAACAAGTGAACCTCTAAAATGATTTGCATCAATGGGATACAATATTTAATCTCTTAAACCAGATGAATGATGTAAAATAAAACTTTGGATTTGGTTTCTGTTCGAGATTTTTCTCTTTGTTCCTCACAAGACTTGCATGACAAAAGGCAGAATTTATATATACTTTTTAAAACAGGCTACACTTCCTGATTTCATTAGTTTGGTCTTAGTCACTTTAGGCCAAACAAACATAATCGTGCTCTTGATTGTTTCTCACAACAAGTTGGATCTCACTCAAAGTTATGGATTTAATCTGCGTTACACTGCCGGATGCCGGCAAGCTGTGAATACTAACATTTACTGTTAATAAGACATTTATCATTATAAAATTACCATTAACTAATTAAATACACAACTGAAATACTCATCCATTGATAAAGGTCCTGATTATATTCCTGAAATTAAATAAATAATTTCAGTCACAGTCAAATTCCAGATTAATCAATTTTAATTTTAAGCAGTTTAATTTTTTTTTAATTCTATCATACATGTGGATATATTCTTTGATTTTTTTTTTACAACCGGAGAGAAAAGTTGAGTACGCAACAACAGGGGAGGTACAAAAATTTTTTTAAAGCAAATTAAATTCCATTTTTAATAGAAGCAAGATAATGATGGTATGATGATGTGACTGTGAGATAGCTGTCAGCTTTATACCTTCCTGAATTCATTTACCTGGGCTTCCTGTCAACCCTTCAGACCATGCATTAACTCAAGATCTACACCAAGCAAGGCAAAATGCAGGGCATGGTTTTGTAAAAATACACCACAAAAATATAATCTACTTAAATATTATTACAAACAAATTACAATTGTTAAACTTACAGCCTTTCTGTACAAACAAACGTCTCTATTATTTTGGTTGCTAATGTTTTTTCAATGTGACTATGGGGATTGGCCCAGACCACTGGGCCTTCTGGATTATGTCTTAATTTGAACCAGGCATTTTAAAACGAGACTATTAGACCTCTCCCCCAGCCCTCATTTGCAGAAAATGTTTTAGGACAAGAGGTGCTGCAGGTTGGTTGATTTGTTTGTTTGGGCTTCGTGCTATTTGGTATTGAATGTCTGGATTCTATCAGGACAATTAATAACTGTAATTTGTGCCCTTCTGAGGTTAGAAGTCTAAAAGAAATATGTGTTCATACTTAGGTGTGTGCCTTGTGTATGAATCTGCCAAATGTGCGAAACACACCAACTGTAGCAAGTAGTATATTCAGATATACTTATGTTCAAAGCATTATTACAATGTACTTTAATGTAATGCATTCCAATCCTATAATTAATTATTCTTTTACCTAGAAATCTTATGCAAATATGTGCATAAAATATTTAAAAGGGAAATATAAAACTGAAAAATGACAAAGATTTTTATTGGCAATAAGGGAACATTGTTTATTTTAGAAAATATTTGTCTTATGTAGTTTGCAATTCTTTAGTTCCAACTTCCCCTGCTTGTCTCCGGCAAACGCAGCCTGCAACACGATTCACCAGGTGAGGAGGGGGAGGGGGTGAAGGCGGTCTTGGGGCTCCAGAGACACAGAGTCAGGCGATCTTCAGATGCCTGCCTTTAGCTTTGTTTGAAACAACATTCACCTGAGGATTTGAGACCCGATCATGGTGACAGCTCGGGACGGTGACTGCCCGGGATGGCCATGGCCGAGGATGGGATGGGACCACTCGGGATGGTGACCACTTGGGACGCGACTAACCGCCCTGGACGATAACTGCCTGGTATGGTGACTGACCACTTGGGATGATGACTGCCCAGAATGGTAACTGCACAGAATGGGACTGGTCAAGTCAGTGACCAACCATGTTATATCAAAACCTTGCTGTTCAAAACCATATTATACAAAATATGCCTGTATATATTGTCATTCCAGATTTTATTTGTACATATTTTGGTTTGACCATGTCAAAATTATATCACTTTTTATAAAAAGGTTTGGGCGATGTTTTATTCTTGTTTTTCAGTCTCATAACGGCTTCTTTGACTTACATTGGCCCATCTCTGGTCCACATATTGAAAAATGGCAGCTACAAACTCCGGTGATCAAAAGTCTAGCTCTCTTATACCTGCACTAAATGAAGCAATTAAACACACCAGAGTACTCATGAACAACTGTGAAGCCAAATATCCCATACATTATGGTGCCCTGAAATGAGGGTACTATGTGTAAAAAGTGCTGTAATTTCTACATGGTCAAACTAACATGTATACAAATAACCTGGTGCTGCAAAGTGAAAGGAACACGTCTGCACTGAGCTGAGTGAACCAGTAATTGTTTATTCAAACAGACTGCATTACAAAAGCAAACATTTTGCAAAAATCCACCCACCGTGCTGGTTCCCGGGAGTGACGTCGGCGCACAGTCACAGGAGCGGAGCTCACTCCCCGCAGTCCACTCTTTAGCCCTGGCAGATCTCCTCAGTTTTGAAGCAGTCTCTGCGCTGTTGTGTGTAGGCTATGGTGATTCGGCTCCTTGTGTATGGTGCCAGACCAGGTTTGAATAAAATCTGGGATGTGCGCTTGAATTACATGTGAATTGTTTGATAACAAATTTAATATTGTGGAGCACAGGGGCAAATAAATTGGAAAAGTGACTGTCTTGAGAGAGAGAGAGAGAGAGAGGGAACTGTTATTTGACAAATAGGTTCAGTATAGCAATTTTTGAATACAAGAACATTCACAAGTTTCTCCTACATTGTTGTACTTTCAAGGATCCAATAAAGCAACTTATTATCCAATAAGTGGAAATTATAATATATCTTGTATCCCAGAAATCATGAGCCTTTTCCAAATATATATATGTTTCATTATAATTGTTTTTTCTAAGAAGTTTTCAAAAATGTTTCATGACGATGGCCAAGCATTTATTTGAAAGAACACGTTAAAATTTTCTGAAAAAATGTAACACTGCGACTGACTTCTGGGAATCAGTGGCCATGAGTGATCAAAATAGAGAAAGAGCAGTTAGGATGGCACTGAGAACCTCAGGTCTGCACATTGGACAAATACAAAGACCGCGTCTAAGTGGTGAAAGGAGAACACAATCTGACAAACTACCCATCTGTGGGAGAGTCTCCAGATTCCACATTGGGATTAAATGGCACCTCAGGGCCCAGGAAACTACAGAGGAGATTGATTATCACTAATCCCAAGGGATTGGGTAAAGTGAGGAATACCTATTTGAACAGAATGACCCAAACATTCTTTTCATCAACATTTGCATCAAGAAAATCCACGTACACATAAATGTAATGCTTAAAATAATGATGCATTTACAAGTGGCTCGATGCAAATATCCATGAAGCAGCAAAAAAAGAACCAAAATAGAAACTGACAGCCACAATATACCTTATTAATACATAGAAAAAATAATGAAATGAAGAAATTTTATTCTGGATATGTATTTTTTACATATTGGTCATGAAATTATATCACACATTGCAAAGTTATTTTGCATTACATGATATAATTTTATCTGCAAGATGATCACAGTTTAGGAAATTACTTATTGGACTCCCATGAATCCCCATGCACCCACTCAATTACTGGAGGCCACTAAGCACATTACAGTGATTTAATCAACAGATAACACTCGTGGACCATATTCCATAAGACTGTAAGATAGCAGAAGAAGGCCATTCAGCCCATCAAGTCCACTCCGCCATTCCATCATGAGCTAATCAATTTTCCCATTCAGCCCCATTCTCCTGCTTTCTCCCCTTAACCTTTAATACCCTAACTATTCAGGTACCTATCAAATACACCCAACGATCTGGCCATAGTCATCTGTGGTAGCAAATTCCAGGGATTCACCACACTCTGACAGAAGAAATTCCTCCAACCCTGAAGTTATACCCCCTTGTGCTAAACTTCTCTATCATGGAAAACAATTTTGCCACATCTACTGTTTCCAGGCACTTCAACATTCTAAATGCTTCAATGAAGTCCGCCCCCATTCTTCTGAACTCCAAGGAGTACAGCCCAAAAACTGTCAAACATTCAGCATATGCTAACCCATTCATTCTAGGAATCATTCTTGTGAATCATCCCTGTACCTTCTCCAATGCCAGCACATCCTTTCTTAATTAAGGAGCCTAAAACTAACACTGGTGAAGCCTCACCAGTGCCTTTTAAAGCCTCGACATCACATGCCTGACCTTATAATGTCCTATTCCTCCATCATTGCATTTACTTTCTCACCACTGACTCAACCTGAAGGTTAACCTTTTGGCATGAGGACTCCCAAGACCCTTTGCACTTCTGAAAGTTTGAATTTGCTCCCCATCCAAATGCTAGGCTGCCCTTATATTCCTTCTACTATTGTGGATACTCTTTTCAACATTATATTTCATTTCCCACTTCATTTCCCATTCTCATCTAATTAAATATCTCCGTAGCCTCTCCATTTCCTTATCACTACCTGCTGCTCCATCTATCTTTGTATCATCTGCAAACTTAGGCACAAAGGTATTTATTCTGCAATGCAAATGATTAACATACAACATAAATAGAAGTGGCCTGAACACCAACAACTATGGAAAACCACTGGTAACCAGTAGCCAACCAGAATAGGATCATTTATTCCCACAGATCAGCCAATGCTTCACCTATGTTAGTATCTTTCCTGTAATTCCATTGGCTCTCATGTTGTTAAGCTTCATGTGTGGCACTGTGTCAAAGACCTTCAGAACATCTCCTTTGTCTAGCCTGATTCTGGTTTCCTCAAAAAAATTCCAGTAGGTTTGTCAGGCAAGATTTTCCCTTAAGGAAACAATGCTGACTTTGGCCAGTCAGGTCATGTACCTCAAGGTAATCTGTAACTTCGTCCTTGACAATCCTTAACATCCAGTGATGTTAGGCTATCAGGTGTAAAATGTCCTTTCTGCTACCTCCCTCCCTTTTTAAATAGTGGAGTGTCCTTTGCAATTTTCCAATCTTCTGGAACCATGACAAAATCCATTAATTCTTGGAAAATTATTAGCAATGTTTTCACAATCTCTACAGAAATTTCTTTCAGAACCCAAGGGTGCATTCCATCTAGTCTTGGAGACTCATCTACTCTTTGATCATTCAGTTTCTCTTTGTTGATCATGAGTATACTCACCTCTCTTCCCTTAAAAGTCCAATATACTGGTAACGTCTTCCATAATGAAGACTGATGCCAGTCTTCCATAATGAAGTCTTCCATAATGAAGACTGATGCCAGTCTTCCATAATGAAGACTGATGCCTGTCTTCCTTAACGAAGTCTTCCATAATGAAGACTGATGCCAGTCTTCCATAATGAAGTCTTCCATAATGAAGACTGATGCCAGTTAGTCATTCAGTTCGTCTGCCATCTCCTTGCCTCCTATTAAAATTTCTCCACTGTCGTTTTCTATCGGTCCTATATCGACACTTATCTCTTTTTTTTTTAAACTTAATATATTTAAAAAAGATTTTTGTATCATTTTTGATATGATTTTCTGACTTCCTTTTAAAGTTAATCTTTTCTGTCCTAACGCCCTTCTTGGTTACCTTCAGTACACTTTTCAGTCTTGTATTTTCCGACTAATATTTGGTTCCATATATGCCCTTTCTTTCACTTTTACCTTAGTTTTGATTTCTTTTCTCAGCCATACTTAGGTCATTTTTCCATTGAATTATTTCTTCTTTTTTGGCATATACCAGTCCTGCACATTCCTTATTTCTCACAGATACTCCAGCCATTGCTGCTCTCCTGTCTTCCCTGCTCATGTGCCTCTCCAATCAACATTTGCCAGTTCTTCTCTCATACCTCTGTAATCACTTTTATTCCACTGGGATACTGACACTTCTTATTTTAGTTTCTCCCTCTAAAACTGCAGGTCAAATTCAATCTTATTATGATCATTGCCATCCAAGAGTTCCCTTACCTTCAGCTCCCTTATCAACTCTGATACATTGCACAGTACCCAATCCAGAATTGCCCTTTCCCCATTCAGTTCAGTCATAAGAATTCTAAGAATCCATCCTGAAGGCATTCAATAAAATACATCTCTTGGGATCTAGCACCATCCTATTTCTCCCCATCAAATCCCCCACATCTATTATATCATTGCCCTTGTTGCACGCCATGTCTATCTCCCTTTGTAGTTTGCACGCCACATCCTGGCTACTGTTTGTAGGCCTGTATACAATTCCCATCAAGGTCTCTTCACACTTACAGTTTCTTAATTCTACACTCAGGGGTTTGATATCTTCTGACATAATGTCCCCTCTCTCCAAAGATTTAATTAAATTTTTAACCAGCATTAGTTCCCAGCTGTGGTCTTCTTTCAGCCATGACTCAATGATGGTCACTATGTGATACCTTCCATCTTCCAGCTATGCTACTAGATTATCAACCTGATTTCTTATACTGTGGGCATCTATTGTATATGTTGTTGTGAAGGTCGACTCTGTCTAGGACAGGGGTGTCAAACTCAAATTCACAGAGGGCCAAAATTAAAACTTGGACTAAGTCGTGGGCCAAACTAAATATTTATTGAAAATTTTCAAGAACATCTGCATGTTTTCTCTTCTTTCAACTTATGTAATGTTAACTTTTTCTTATTAAAATAAATGTTTAATAATAGTTTTGGTTAAACTCTTTCCAGAAGAAGCATTAACAAATGAGAAATAAAATATTCAATAAATAATATTTCTCTATAGCCTTTAAGCTCCTTTTAAATGATTTTTTTTCACAAGCCAACAAGTCAAAAAAATAACAACTTGTTTCAATGAAAATCCAATCTTTCAACTATGAACAGTCCAAAGTTAACCGAAGAAAATATTAATCCAAGCTTAGCTTGCTACACTGTGATTTACTCTGATGCACCTGGGTCTAAACCAGATACTTGGCATCTCTTCTTAGATGCAAGTTCATCAAACTCTGGGGTCAGAGTTTGCCTCCCACCTGTCTTGAAAGGTCCTGTTTTCTGTCTTTCGTTTGGCCATTTTTCATAAGGGGTTTATTACATGTGAGTTGGGCAACAGGTCACAGATGCTAATGAAAGTAAAGAGAGGAGGTGGTGGCGATTAGCGGGCTGACGGGCTGGCGCCAGCGCATTTGCAAAGCATTCTGGGATTTGTAGTATTAGCTGTGCATGCGCTATACTGCCGCAGTGGCCAGAAGGCCAGCACAAATACATATTTGATATGATCTTGCGGTTATCCGTGGGCCTGAGTTTGACATGTGTGGTCTAAGATAACTCCAGAATTTCCACCTAAAATGTTGGTTTTGAGCAATACTCTTTCTATAAATGTGATTTCCCCCACTGCCACGCCCCCCTCCAAATCTGACACTTTCTGCTGACCAGAGGGTGCTGATTAAAGCAAATGACAAAATTTGAATAAAAAATTATCAAAGATTTTACTTTTATTTATATATAGTAATTTTCTAAAAGTCAGCTCCTGTAACAGGCCATTTAAAGACTGTACAAAACTAACAGCCATCAGACCAGGCAGATGGATGCCTCAGAGGAGCGCTGAGACTTTGCAAATAACTAACAGGGCATGTGTGAGATTGCGTCGGAGCCAGCAGGAAGATGGAGGTGGTGCTGAGACTTCATCATCCAGGTAAGCATTTTAGACCCAATTACTTGGTGAAAATTTAAGTTTTGGATTGTCCTATAAAAGGTTTATCACCCTTTTCAATTTTGTTTCCAAAGTATTCCAAG
Organism: Narcine bancroftii; assembly: GCF_036971445.1. NCBI lineage: Eukaryota > Metazoa > Chordata > Chondrichthyes > Torpediniformes > Narcinidae > Narcine > Narcine bancroftii. The sequence goes on from NC_091477.1 coordinate 38,559,753, forward strand.
TTAAATCCTTTATCTTGTGCTTACAATTTTGCCCTATTAACTAACTGTAAAAGGCGCTTCAGTCACTTTCTGCCGATGACAAATCTGTCTGCCTTACAGCAGGCTAAAACAATTTCATGTCATATGACACTGTTTTATTGCAACGACAATAAATTGAATCTTGAACAATCTCATTACAGAGAGTATTTACTAAAACCACAATGCTGGAAAAAAATCAGCAGGTCAAACTGCAATCTGAATACAGCAAAGATGAAGATACATAACCAACTTTTCGGGCTTGAGACTTTCATCATGAGGAAAATGCAGGCAGGCACCTGAACAAAATGTATATCTACTTCTGTATCTTTAGTCCTATTCGCTGCCCTCATATTCTCATTTCCATCCCCTTGTCAAACTTGTTCACACCTTCACCAACAGCTCTAGCAAACCTGCTATTAGGCTCCCTCTCATTCAGATGCAACCCATCCTTTTTATACAGGAAATACCTTCCCCAGAGGATATCCCAATGATCCATGAATCTGAACCCCTGCCCTTTAGACCAACTCTTCAGCCATGAATTCATCTCCCATTATTTCCCTCACTGGCACTTAGCACAGTTAGAAATCCAGAGATTATAACCCTTTGAGGTCTTGGTTTTTAGCTTCCTTCTGAATTCCCTATACAGTATTCCCTCTTCAGGATCTCATCCATTTTCTATAAAATGTCATTTGTACCAATGCGGACCAGGATGTCTGGCTGCTCACTCTCCCGCTTGACAATGTTGCACACTTGATCTGAGACATCCCTGACGCAGGCACCTGGGAGACAACATACCATCTGGGAGTTTCAATTTTGTTCACAGAACCTCCTATCTGTTCCCCTAACTATCATATTATCCATCACTACATCTCTCCTCTTCTCCCCCACTTCCTTTCTGAGTTGAAGGGCTAGACTCTGTGCCAGAGATCTGACCAGTACAACTTGCCCCTGCTAATGTTGTCCCCTCAACAGTATGCAAAACAATATACTTATTGTTGAGGGGAATGGCCACCAGGATGCTCTGCACTGAGTGGCTATTAGCCTTCCCTCTCCTTAAATGTCATCCATTTACCTGTCTCTTGCTTCTTGGGTGTGACCATCTCCTTATAGCTTCAATCACTTTCTCTGCCTCCCAAATGATCTAGAGTTCATCCAGTTCCCTTACACCATCTGTAAGGACTACAGCTGCACGCACTTCTTGCAGCTGCTGTCATCAGGGACACATGCTGTCCCAGATTTCCCACAATCTGCAATTGGAATATACCACTGCCCTAGCTGTTATCTCTACTACCTTCTCTGTGTTTTTGCTAAAAGATCTTACCTGACCTTTACTGAAGTATGACATCAGCCTCAGTTCGCCGAAGCCTCTCGAGGTAAAGCTTCTAAGTCATCACTTCGACAATGGGCTACCCTCACTCTGGCCACTCTGCTCCACTTGCACCTGCTTTACTTTTAATTGTTCCCATTAATGAATTGTGATTCAATTGACCCCTAAAGCGCAGAGCCCTGCAAATGCTTCTCCCTGACTTATATGTAACCCTCCCTCCTTGCCAATCAATTTAACATCAAAATGAAATTGCAGAACATTTAGGATTTTTCCAAATAGCATAGTTAAAGAGCTTGACTCTGCCTGCACTGATAGGGTGACTTGATCTGTTTGCAGATAATCAGGACATGCCTACTATGTTCATCAGCTGTTGGAGGAACATTGCACAATTCTCCATTAACCACTCAGTGTTCAAGGACAAATCTACCTCAAAGGAGTTATACAATATGAACCAATAGTTGAGCCCTGATCACAATAAATGATTGCCTATTAAAGTATAACATCATGAGTGATTCTGTATTGAGTGCAGGCTTTATGCCCATTGGGCCAGGGATGCTAGCGGGTAGAATCTAATTTCTAGGCAATCAGATTTTTTTTTAAATTTGTTCAGTTAAACATGGATGACTCAAGTATGAACAATCATGTCCATATTTTGAGGTGCACTATCTATAAAATTAAGGATAATGCAATTAACTATTTGAAGTGGTCATACTTGCAGATAGATATATCATTCCATGATATAACCCACTGAAATTACTTTTGTTATGACTAGATATTGAATTACCTTTGACCTTGACCATAAAAAGTAAATCGTGACAGGCATTTGAATGTAAACATATTTTGTCCATGATATCTAATTGCTCAACATAAAAGAGAAGGAAATGATTTGCTTCTCATCAAAGTGAATATTTGCCCTGTACTTTGTAAATGAGTATAATCTTAATAAAGGCTATAATAATGGCAACAGATTAAAGCGTCGAACTGTTGGAGAAAGGGATAAGCATAAACAATGTTGATGATAATGTCCTCAAATTTCTATGCAATAGTATTTAAATATACAAGTTTCCTCAATGTTCCTTTATGTGGCAATGCTTCTGTCTGAAGCAAAGGAAATGAATTTATCACTATTTTATGCACATGGATTAGTGTGGGATTAATGTGAGTGAGTGTTTGGTCAGTGCAGACAATGGACCCAAGCATTTTTTCCATGATGTATGACTATGATGTGATCATTTATTATTCATTTGCAATTTTGCCCCTTCATTTCGGAGATCACTCCCTTTTGCTGGGGTATATTTTATCTGGAGCATCACCATGGATGCAATGTCCAAATAGATATTCTTCATTTGTAAAACAAAAAACAAAAGTGGACAATAAGCATCAATCAGACTTTGATTGGAGAGTTCGGTTTTGTCTCTTTGGGTGTCTACAGTGTTGATGCAGTTAAAAGCACTCAGGTTAATGTAGAATTTAAGCAATGCCTGTTCAAGGCATCAAATACCAGCTCACAACCATATAATTCATTCCATACACCGAAATTGCTTCCTTTTTAAAACAGAACTACAACCATGCAATTAGCTAAACTATGAAGCTGCTCAGTCAGTTAATATTTACATGCATATAGTTAAAAGTTCCCTTTATCAATTCATCCTCTCAGCCACCAAAATTTCCTCATCTCCAATAATAATCTCACAGCTACCAATTGTACCTAATATACCACATAACATGGTAAGCATGATTAAATTTTGTGCACATGGTGATATATTTATACAACACCCATTACCATTGACACAGTATTCTAAAACTTTTATATATTTTTAAGATTCTATAATCTTAATTCAGTAAGATCTTAACATCTGAATATGGAGTGTTTGCTTATAGATATAATCAATTCAATGTTCAAAAGTCTTCAGCTTCATTTTCTTGCCTTTATTTCTACGCTGTTTTGTTTATTAACAGTCAGAACTCACAATGGATTCCAAGCATCTCCTTTTGCCTAAGTCGAGTTTTCCCTCTAATCTGGTATCAGGACCTTGAATTCAATAAGTATTTCTCACTGCCTCTTCTTGTCTGCTCTCTTTGAACAGTTCAAGGCTGCTATGAACAACATCTTGTCCACTACAACATCATTCTGATCGCTTAACCAGTCCTCAGAGATCTGAAATTGCCTCCACAGAGCAATGTAATCTTCTCAAAGCTTATCAAGTTCTGTCCAAGTGTGATTATGTCCATTCAACAATTCCATGAATAACAAGATGACTCTTAGCTATTGAGCTTTTCTGTTGGATATACTGAATATCAGCTTGTCCTCTTTGTCTGTGTCCCAGTCATTATGCTGAATTGCCATAATTTGGCTGCAACATCTTGCGCTGTTTTCTTCAGATTTTTTTCTCTGTATTAAGGACTTTTCCTGAGTTGTCCTCCACAGATCCTGTGATCTCTTTTATGGTTTTTACACAGCCGCTGTGATAATTTACCATCAACAATTTTCACACTTACCTTCCGGAGTGGCTGTTCACACAGGAAGGGCGTTTGCACTAATACCCGAGTTGTGGCAATTTCATCAGCTAGACGTGGGTCAACCTTGACCATGACGTAAACCCTGTGCGCGATGTACAGCGTCACAGTATTGACGTCATCCTATTCATTGAGCCCATCGTTTCAGACCATCGGCAGTTCAGTTTAGTCTCGGGCTGCCACAGGAAAAATTACGAAATGGAAATTAATCACTCACTCGGAATTTTGCGTAAATTTCCTATCACCCAGCAGCTGCATAAAAACCATATTTGAGATCACTTAATCCATGTTGATTTGGGATTCTCATTATTGAATCAGATTCACTCTCTCTTTCCCTATCATGTTCTCCTAACTTGCATCTCCTCTGAGATTATCTTTTCCCAATCCAAATAATTTTAGACCACATTTCAACCAGTTCATTATTTTTTCCTTTAATTCACTTCTGTACTTTAAAGTCACAGGAAAATATCATACATTCTAGCATCTCATTTCATTTGTAGCAAAACACCCTTTCTTGCTGACCAACTGAAAATTATAATGTAAAGGGTCAGCTTTGAACTGCCTACAAGTTAAAATACAAGAAATAAAGAGTTCACTGCTGTATGAAATTATATTTCTTACCTATTATATGCATCTTTACTGGATGTTCATATAAGATCATCAAACTCTCATTCATTCTATCTCGCATTGCTTCAATGTGTTGTTTGGTCCTTACCACCTGATTTTTTTTCCCCCAAGGTTTTTTTGGTACACAATATATGCAAATTTCCACCTAAGCATAATCTAATTTCCTTCACAAAAGATTTTGCGTTCAATTGATGATTTTCACAGACGCGAGCTTCAGCATTAGCCTCCCACTGCCAACATTTTGATGCCTGTAAATCCCTCCATGTTCTTTGATCACAATTCAGTACCTATTCTTGTGGATTGTTTCCTGTTCATACTGCATGTTCTTTCACCATGGACAAGAAACTCAATCCACAAGAATAGCATTTCCTCTCTGCATCAATAAAATTCCTTCTATTCTCATAAACTCCCAGAATATTATTTTTGGTTGTCTTCCTTCACAGCTCTGCCCTCAAATAACTGCAATCAGTGTTCTCAATAAGAAGCCTGCCTCTTGCCTGCCCGCTTTGTATTCCAGTATCAATTGTTTTTACCCAAGCCATAATCCACCCAAGTATGACTGAAGAGTAATCTTTTCCTCCATCCTCACCCAACTCAAAGATTCAGTGCACTAATTGATTCAATTCTTCCACTCTCAGAAGTACTGGGATTCCTTCATGATAATAATGTAGTCAACTTCACCCTATCCAGAAACTTGCTCTTTATTTGAAAGGTGTCACAATGGACCAGTTGTATCAAGGGAAGGTGTATCAAATCACCATCTTGGCTTAAAATGGGAACCGTGCATCAATATCAATCCATCTGTTGATTTCAGCATCAATTATATTAGGATAAAGATTCTCAATATATTGTTTCTATAATTATCCTCAGCTGTTCCAGAATTAAGTTTAACCTATTAATTTCACATTCATTTTCTAATCTTTCAATTTATACAGAACCATATCAATTACTTCAATATATCTTTTCGCCTCTGAAAGGCCTGGGTATTTCCATCCATATTGGCAGCTGCACTTTGAGGATCTGCACTGTGTCATCTGTTCCATGTCTGACGACTGTCACATCCCCTCTTCTTGATTAGGTATTCATTGAGGGAGCTTTGTTGTCACCTTCCTCAATCTGACTTTGTTGTGGCCAACTACCAGCTCTGGTCGTGTACATTGCCATCTACCTATCGTAACAATTGCCTGCCACTTTCACTGTTCTGCACTCCAGATATTTTCTAATACACATTACGCTCTCTTACCTTCTCATGCTTGTCACTCTCTTACCGTTCTCAAATGCAGCAACACCCCATACTCACCACTTGCTGTGTCTGTGTCTAACCAACACTTTTTTATTGAAGGCGCCAACAAACAACTAATTACCAATGTCAGAACACAACAAAATATATCAAAATTATACCTCGTTGTTCATTCTGATCCATAAAGGCACTGTACATACTATTGCGATCTTTTTCCTTGTATAACAAATCTCTGCGCAGCTGAGGGTGCCTGATATAAATCAGGAATAACTGGTCTTTTGCAGTACCCAGCCATTCCACAGCCAAATCAGTCAGCTAATCCATCAGCGCCCAAAGATTTAATCTTGGATTTTGTGCTCTCTGTGGTGTTCTGGTGTCTTTACCATTAGACCATCTTGGGAACTAACCACAAGATAAGTTACATGTTTATGTGTTGGATAGTTTCAGTAAATTGAAAATGCTATCTTGCCATAGCATAGTAAATGATGCTTAAGCTTATTCATTTTTGCAATCAAATAAGGGTTGTCCTTTAAAAGGTTGATTATGCTCCAAGAATAAGGATCAAAGCAGTAATGAAGTAAATAGCTGGCGTCACAGGATTAGTCATAAATAAAATACAGACAGGGTAATAGTTGGGTTCACAATTATAATAACACACTTGAGCTTTTGAAACCACAGAGATTCATTCTTCAGGTAACAAAGTGGTTGTCAAGCAACTATCTTACATTTTTTGCACTTTCACATGGAAGTAACAACAAAGAAAAGGCAACCCCAGGCAAAATATCAACAAAAGCTACAATTGAAAGATATACTTTGGATGACAATACTTCACTGGACAGGCCACAATATTTTTTTAAGCAGATGCATTGGTGCCCCTAAATTCTGAATTACTGTTTACAAGTATCTTGCTAATTATAGCGATCTTGCAACCTGGGTTTGAATCTGGCTTTGTCTGTAAACAGTTTGAATGGTTTTCCTCCGTGCGCTCATGTTTCTTCCCACCCTCCAAAAAGTGTACAGGGTTGCAGGTTCATTGTTGTATTTGGGCAGCATGAGCTTGTGAGGCAGAAGGGCCTGTCACAGTGCAAGTATCTGTAAATTAGAAATTAAAATGATTTTTAAAAAAACATTAAATTAAATTTAAAAAATTTTATTAGAAATTTGGTATTGTCCAAAAACAATGCTAAAATTTGAAATCTATGTTTCTGTTGTTGGAAGTGTGGTTAATAAAATAATTTACAAAGCTGAAGAATTAATGGAAACAAGTTCTTAATATTTTAATATTCACCTTAGAGTATTTGCAAATTTAACATTGAGATGTGTTTTCTTTGTGGGCGGATTTTTTTAAAAAAAAGCTATTTTCCCTTGGAAACTGGGTGTTGCTGCCTTTCCTCTGCAGAACCCAGGCTTGAAAGTCGCATAAACCAATGATTTAAACATTTCCCCTCAACCAAAAGATTGGATCACAAGAAATAATAGTCTGTGGTCTCAGTCTCTTAGTTTGTAAATATGAGAGAGATCACTGAAGAGATACTACTATAGCTATTTTTCAAAGCTGGGGAAAGCCCTTTAAAACAGTATGCTAAGGGCATTAGGATCCAAAGCAACTTTACTCAAAGTATCCCAGCAACAAAATTCTTACGATTCTGCTCAATTGAGTCACTCTCATACAAATAGTCTGAATAAAAGTAATTTTGAAACTACCAGAGGGGGTCACGAAGGTTGCAGATTAGTGCAAAGGGGGATACCACCACGTGTTGGCACACCGATTAAGATCAGTGTTGATTTCAGAAGGAAACATGAGGTACTTGGCACACAGATAGAAAGATGCATTGAGAAAGGAAGCATTGAGCTCTGGTAGACCGAGCATGTAATTTATTTATGGCATTGGATACAGGTGCTCTTCAAATTATGATGAGTTTGCGTTCTGGCAAACCCGTTGCAAGTCGAAAAAAATCATAAGTTGAAAAAGAATACCACACCTACCATTTTTTCTAATTAAATTTTGAATGCCTCTATTCCACACTGAAAAAACTCTGAATGTACACTGGGCATGAAGAATGTTTGATGCCTTGAATTTAAATTAATTGCTGGATGGTGAGAATGGTAGAGATGGTAAAGTGACAGGGTCACATCAATTTCACTCCCATATCCGCATACAGAAAGTGCAGGAATTTAACATTGAAAGTATAGATTCTAGCCATTGTAACTTTGGAAAATCATGTCAGACCATCGTAAGTAGGGGAGCACCTGTATATGATTGGATGAGACCTCAGGATGGTGGCTCTGATCATTTAATACAAGTGTCTTAAGGTCAGCAGAAGTGAGGGGTAATGGGAGAAAATACTATAGAAAGAAGGACTCTCCTGCAAGATGACATGAAAGCAACTTTTTTTCCACTTAGAGGATAGGTCGTATCTGGAATTAACTGCCAGAGAAAATTATAGAAGCTTGTCCTGTTACAACATTCAATAGACACTTGGACAGATATATTAATAGGAAGAGCTAAAGGGATATGGATCAAATGCGGGCAAGTATGACCAGCACAGAATGCCAATAATGGGTATTGACAAGTTGGGCTGAAGAGCCTTTCCATGCTGTATGACTAGGGCTATGATGGTGCTTGTGACACCACAGCAGTCATTGGTGAGTTTATAAACCATTTAACCATGTGTTAAATGATGCAATTGATGCAGATACCTTTGCTACAATATTGTTAGGCATCACTCTACATGCTGAATTTGCAAAATGATTGCTCTTGGGTTCTTTGTACACAAACCATCAGATTTTTAACATAATTCATTCATAAAACATGCACCAATGTTTACCATTTGTCATGGTTGGCATAGCGGTTAGTCCAACGCCTTGACAGCGACAGCAGTCAGCACCAGACTGGATTCAAGTCCCATTTTGTCTGTAAGGGAGTTTGTATGTTCTCCCCATTTCTCTGGGGGGAGGGGGGTTCCAGTTTCCTCCCACCATTCAAAATGTACCAGGGGTTAGATTAATGGGGTACAAATGCTCCAAAATGGACTGTTACCGTGCTGCATATCTAAATGAAGTTAAAAATTAAATTTTGCAACATACTAAAAAAAGTTTACTTTGGAAATTTAGTCCACAGAAAAGTTAAATATTACAGGATATACTGGTATCTAGTTCTTACAGAGTATGCTTGTATCTGATGGGTGAGCCATGATTCTAAATGATTGCTAGATACCAATGGGTTAACTTCTTCAAATAAACTCAGTGAATGTTGTAGCAATATTTAAAAGCATGCATCAGTGCAATGCACTCCTTCCTCCAGTTCCAAAGCATTGAATGGCATTTTCTATTGCCCTAGAAACAGCTCCTGAACATCAAACTAATGAAACACTTTCTCATTTCCATCAGGCAGCAAATCAGAAGGGGTAAAACCTAGCCAGTATAACTCTACAAGTATTACCTTCCAATTTACTATTTAAATTACACAAATATCTTAACTCAGGGATAATTCTAATCTTACTTGAATAAACATTTGCTAATTTGTTACAAAAGGGATCAGAATTCAGCTATACATTCAGCTTCCAATCAAAACACCAAGTTATAATGAAATATTCACTCATCATGGTGAAAGTTCATAGCTGAGATAATTCATTACATTATGAAAAAAATGGTGCAGTGCTTTTTACCATGGTCACAAATACAAGCAGCTTACCTTATGTGAATGGCAAGCAAAAGCCAATTGAGATTAAAAAATAATTGAAAAAACACTACTTCCAATAATGTTAACTGTTTTCAAAAGTAAATACCAAATCTCAGAGTTCATTGTATTTTGACTGCAACATTTATGAATAATGTGACAAAGTATATAGAGTATGCTTTTTGGGAGATGAATAGGGAAAGGTTTGTTAGAGTAGGTTATATACAAACACTTTAAAACCAATCTTATTTGAAATACTGGAGCTCCACCCTATGCTAGACATATCAGCTACACAGCTTTTGCAAGAGCTTTGAAGATTGCTCAAGACACTTCACTAATGGATTGTTGTTTGAAAAAAGCAACAGATGAAAGAGCATGTCGGAGAAGCTGCTGTCTGGAGGAGAGCGTGCTGTGTAAGAGGGTCATGTGGTTTGCAAGCAGAGAGAGTCAAACAGGCTTTCTCTCAGAGAGAGAGAGAGAGAGAGAGAGAGAGAGAGAGATCACTTGTATAGTGTTGCAGAAGTAGCTGAGACTAGAACAGGATATGCTGGCAAGCCCATTTGGAAGAAAGCCTGGTTAAAACCCTTGTGGTTCATGCAAGAGGGGAGGACTGACTGTCTAATGTTTCACTTGGAATAAGAGAAACAAAAAGGAACTCTGTGGTGACCTGAAAGAAAGAGGTTATCATCTGGAGAACCCTCACAGGGAAAGTTTTTTCAGCAAGACACTGAGGTGACTGATGGAAGTACTTCAGTTGTGAGTGTCCTGGAACAACAAATATCTCTATCTGAAAACTGACAAGAACCTTCCTGAGCAGTAACCATTTACCTTTCAAGCACCAAAGCCTGGTGAACTTTATAAATGTTAAATTCTGTACAAGAATTGCCTGCAAACAGTGAACTTGGAGGAATGAAAAGTGAGATTGGACTGTGAACCAAAGAACTTTTCTGAGCTTACACACACATTACACACATGTATGCTTAGAATTAGAAGGGGGTGAAGTTAGGTTAAGTAAGTCAATAGAGACAAGTTAAAGTTTGATTCTACTTTCATGTTTAAAGAAAATTAAAAGCAATTTTTAACCATTTCTCTTGGTGAATATCTATTGCTGCTGGGTTTATGGGTCCTCTGGGCTTGTAACAATAACAACATTTCGAATAAATTGAATCGTGATTTACACCTCTGCAGTTTTGCTCATGGAGCAACCTGAAATGTGATTGTGATGGAGTTGGGCTAGGGTCTCAGACCTATCCATATGTCAGAACACATGTGCAACGTTTGCAATGTTTTATGTCTTTCAAGTCAGGAATATAAACAAATGGAAGAACTGTTGAACACATTGAAATCATACCTTGATGAAGGGCTAAAGCCTTAAACATTGGTTATGTATCTTTATCTTTGCCATATGAAGGACCTGCTGAGTTTCTCCAGCATTGTGTTTTTACTTCAACCATGGTGTCTGCAGATTTTCACGTTTTACTTCCAAAGGAGGGCCGAATTTGGTGATATTCTCGGGCATCCGGCAACTTTGTGCTCCTTGCTGGTAAAGATGGTGAGGTTAACCATCTTAGGGGTAGAGATTGTGATTTCAGGAGATCCTGTGAGAGAAGTTTATACAAGTAATATTTGGTAATTTGGTGATACATAATCACCAGTATCACCCTATACCTGAATGTCATTAAAATCTTGCTAGGTGTAGGCTTGAACTGCTAAAAGCTTTATAAGAATCTGAAAGTACTTTCAAAGATTACAAAAGTTAATAGGTCACTTAGTCTCCACTGCAGGTTACAGGCAATCTCCACAGATTGCTTACTTCAACGGATATTCCAAACTAGTTTCTGTTTACCTTACCTGGAGTTTTGCCTTAAAGATTACATTTTAAATTGTTCTCTTGTCCCCTTTTATTTCTGGACTCAGCAATGTCCCAGGGCAATCAATTAGCATATTTTACAGAAGGGAGGGATAAAGACTTACTTTCATTTGTCCTCTATACCTGATAATCTGTTTGTAAGATCTGCTCTCATTGTGTCATTCTAGCAAAACACTGAAGAATGCTTTCTATGTTAAAAGCTTGTGAGTCTAATTTGTTTTCCAACCAGCTCTGTCCCACACAAAATATATTAAGCTTTGTCCTTATAAATGGATTACATTAATGAAAAGTTTAAAGCTGGAATCCCAATATCAGATTTCATTCATAAATTGTTTTTTAATTACCTACTGCATTAGCATACTTTTTGTGGCTTGATAGGATGTTTATATTATAAGTAACGAATGCTAACTCCTTTATGGCTCCACCTATCTGAGTCATAAAGATTAGAGTATTTCAATTCCTTTAGGAGTTCATTGATTACAGCCAGAGATTGTGAAGGAACCACCAACTCTCTACTTAAGGTGTCTCTTCTTTTTCTTCTTTGGCTTGGCTTCGCGGACGAAGATTTATGGAGGGGGTAAAAAGTCCACGTCAGCTGCAGGCTCGTTTGTGGCTGACCAGTCCGATGCGGGACAGGCAGACACGATTGCAGCGGTTGCAAGGGAAAATTGGTTGGTTGGGGTTGGGTGTTGGGTTTTTCCTCCTTTGCCTTTTGTCAGTGAGGTAGGCTCTGCGGTCTTCTTCAAAGGAGGCTGCTGCCCGCCAAACTGTGAGGCGCCAAGATGCACGGTTTGAGGCGTTATCAGCCCACTGGCGGTGGTCAATGTGGCAGGCACCAAGAGATTTCTTTAGGCAGTCCTTGTACCTTTTCTTTGGTGCACCTCTGTCACGGTGGCCAGTGGAGAGCTCGCCATATAATACGATCTTGGGAAGGCGATGGTCCTCCATTCTGGAGACGTGACCCATCCAGCGCAGCTGGATCTTCAGCAGCGTGGACTCGATGCTGTCGACCTCTGCCATCTCGAGTACCTCGACGTTAGGGGTGTGAGCGCTCCAATGGATGTTGAGGATGGAGCGGAGACAACGCTGGTGGGTTGGGGTTGGGTGTTGGGTTTTTCCTCCTTTGCCTTTTGTCAGTGAGGTGGGCTCTGCGGTCTTCTTCAAAGGAGGTTGCTGCCCGCCTAATGCAAAGATAATCAACATGGATCCATTATCTATTGTGAAGACAAGCAGATGTTAAATTGCTAAAGCACCAGATCTGTTTTGAAGAAATGCATTTAGTTTTTAAGGAGAAGTTAAAGACTTTCTTCCTACACCTTGGATTATTAATACTTCATAGATGAAACTATAGATCAAATGGAAGGAAGGAAATGCCCATAGATTGAACAGAAGTGAAGGAGTAAAGAGGAACAAATTGAGAACATGACACTCTGGAGATAGGCAAAGTAGCACATCATGGAGGTAATGTTAACTTAACTGAATGATGGGGAAACTGGCAAGAATGAGTAGAACACCTATTTTCAATTCTGAATTACAATATTCATCATTGGTTTCAATAGAGTAGAAATTCAGGTGAGGACTAGTTTATCTACAGTTTCTTGGTTGTGATAATGGATGTAGATTAAAAATGGTGAAAACTATGTGTTGTCTCAGTTGGAAAGTACAAAATGAACTTGTGTGTATTGTTGAGTATCACTGCAATTAATTGTGTTTCTGTGGTACAATATTGGAGGATTTTTCTGAACTTCTCACAAGGACAGTGATCAGAAAACTAGGATCTAAGCGTCTCAGCTGAGTCAATTTTCTAAATTTCTTCTTTCTTTGGCTTGGCTTCGCGGACGAAGATTTATGGAGGGGGTAAAAAGTCCACGTCAGCTGCAGGCTCGTTTGTGGCTGACAAGTCCGATGCGGGACAGGCAGACACGATTGCAGCGGTTGCAGGGGAAAATTGGTTGGTTGGGGTTGGGTGTTGGGTTTTTCCTCCTTTGCCTTTTGTCAGTGAGGTGGGCTCTGTGGTCTTCTTCAAAGGAGGTTGCTGCCCGCCAAACTGTGAGGCGCCAAGATGCACGGTTTGAGGCGTTATCAGCCCACTGGCGGTGGTCAATGTGGCAGGCACCAAGAGATTTCTTTAGGCAGTCCTTGTACCTTTTCTTTGGTGCACCTCTGTCACGGTGGCCAGTGGAGAGCTTGCCATATAACACGATCTTGGGAAGGCGATGGTCCTCCATTCTGGAGACGTGACCCATCCAGCGCAATAAATTGGGAGAGTAATGAATAATTCTCTGACGGACACTTCCATCAAACAAGTGAGCATCTCTGAAAAATGCTGGGGGATTCACAAGTCAGCTGCTATTATTTTTCTATACAATTCCAAGAAATGTGTGGTGTCAGATTAGGTTCAAATGTACCACTGAATGAGAAAGATGTGAAATCTTTACATATCTGCAAATATCCAGCAATCTTTCAGAGCTGAACAAAAATCTTAAATCAGCTCTGAAAGATTGCTGGGCATTTGCAGATATGCACCTCTCAGATTCCAAATCACTGTTCAAAGAAGGTCAAGGAAGTTACAGAAGGGATCGTACCAGCATTTTTCACTCAATTCACAACAAATTAGACCATCAAGGCATTTATTTCACTGCTGGCTTTGGGACTTTCCCCATACATAAATGATCATTTTTTTGGGAATACATGAAAACGTGTTCAGGCGTTCAGTGCTTCAAGCCTTTGCATGATTTTATTAGATCCCTGTACATTTACTCCAACATATTTTAATTCTGTTACCCTTAACACCCTCATTGAACAAAAATATCATAATCTCAGTTTTGACATCTCAAACCAATTTTTTTTCACGGAGAGCTCCAAATTTTTGATGATCTTCTTGTGCTTTCTGGCGGGGCCTAGCACTAATATTCACATTATTCCCACCTGTTTCAGAGATTCTTCTTAGCTTCTTTCTATCGGTCTTATCAAATCCTTTAAATACCTCAATTATATCATCACTTAAATCTTTTTTGTTCAAGGAACCAATACCACTAGCAGTGTGACTACGCTTCAAAAAGTAATTCTTTAACTACAAAGAGTTTGGGGTGTCTGACATGTCTCTGAGTCTCCTGGCCACCAGATTGGAAAAAAACACTTGTTGATGACTATGAACATTAATATTTACTTGAGTATGATAGAATATTTCCCAATCAAGAAGGGGAAGCAAAATGAAAACGACAAGATGAAGAGCAGAGGTAATATTGTTTAAGTGTGTCAAGCCACAATAGATGGAGTAGTTCAACCATCTCAATAAATCGTTTCCATAAACTTCCTAAAGAAGTATTCGTTTAGTTGCCTTAAGGAGTGTAATCCAATAGGGAAAAAAAGCAAAGCAACTTAAACATAATAATTTAATATAATTACACATAATGTTTCTGGTTTCTAAGCTCCTTTGACAGTTTGAAGGCCCGGAGAAGAAATCTTTATGAGATAATCTAGTTGCCTGTCAAGTTGTAACTATCTAAAGAGCCACAAGCTCTGCCCTCAGGAAAAGTCCACTTAAATGAAAAAAAATATTAATTAACACAGCAGAAAGGTAATTTTGTCTTCTACATGAAATGTACCTGCCAGAACAATTTTTCTTATCAAAACAATGTTTGAATACATAGTAAAAATGTTTGCAGCCATATTTCCCAAAAAGAAATATGTTTCTGGACTTCATCACATGCTTTCCAGCCATATTTTTGTACAGTAGGAATGACCTCGTAACGTTACTAGGACATTTCATTGATGATCAAGGGGTTGTGACCATTCACCATCTCTCCCTTTGAAGGAATGAGATTGTGCATTAACACAGAACTACTTTAGCAGAGCAAGTGTCCCAAATAGATTTACATGGTGAGGGTGCAGCAGGGAGGAATAATCATTGTTCATTTTTGAAAAAGTGATGCTTTGCAATCCCCTGTTTGGGTTCCAATCATTTCTGCCCTTGTCCTGAACTGAGAAAATTTATTGTTCTTTGCAAATTTCCACTTTTCTTTCATTTTCACATGGTTCATCTCTGGCACTTCCTTTTCTATTCTTCACAAATTTATTTCTGAGCATAGGCTAGAATCAAAATACCTCAACTTACTCATGAGCCTGTGTTGAATTTACTTCCAACCACTTGCACTCTATAATGATTCTATTTTAGTTTCCTAGTTTCTTCATCTTTATTGGAACTTTTCTGACAATTTCACCTTCTATGCCTGTAGGTCTGATCAGTCTTGTCTCTTCCTCAGTGAAGGACTATCCTCTAATAGATAGTTTAACTCTAAACCCTTTCCATTCTATTTCCCACAGTTTAAGCACCTCCATCTCTCTCCCAGAACCAGAATAAGGTTCTCCTTGTCCTTACCCATCCCTCCAACTTCCATGGTCAAAATGACATTCTCCACTATTACAAAGCTAATAACATGATGCCCAATAAAGCTTTTCTGCTCCTCTCTTTTCAGGATACTGAAGGGACTTTCCTCTCTTAAACACCATGGTCCACTCCTCAATTACAATCAAACTTCTCTTCATCGCAGATAGACACACTTTCCAGATGAAATAATGTGCATAGTCCACTTTAATTTTTGCTGTTCAGACCACTTTCTCCAATTAGGAAGACTAAGCACAGATTCATTGACTGTGTGCAAAAGATCCCCAGTGTAGCAATGAATAAAAATTAAGGTTTTCAATAAGGTGATGCTTTATTTCTTAATTCGACCCCATCCTCTCTCTCCTTTCCTCCTCTTCCTAAAATTAAACTTAAAGCTCGGTATGAAATTAGCATCTCACTTTTGGAGGAAGCTAGATTCAATAAGGTGCTATCTTCTTTTCTTTGGCTTGGTTTCGCGGACGAAGATTTATGGAGGGGGGTAAAAAGTCCACGTCAGCTGCAGGCTCGTTTGTGGCTGACAAGTCCGATGCGGGACAGGCAGACACGATTGCAGCGGTTGCAAGGGAAAATTGGTTGGTTGGGGTTGGGTGTTGGGTTTTTCCTCCTTTGCCTTTTGTCAGTGAGGTGGGCTCTGCGGTCTTCTTCAAAGGAGGTTGCTGCCCGCCAAACTGTGAGGCGCCAAGATGCACGGTTTGAGGCGTTATCAGCCCACTGGCGGTGGTCAATGTGGCAGGCACCAAGAGATTTCTTTAGGCAGTCCTTGTACCTTTTCTTTGGTGCACCTCTGTCACGGTGGCCGGTGGAGAGCTCGCCATATAACACGATCTTGGGAAGGCGATGGTCCTCCATTCTGGAGACGTGACCCATCCAGCGCAGCTGGATCTTCAGCAGCGTGGACTCGATGCTGTCGACCTCTGCCATCTCGAGTACTTCGACGTTAGGGGTGTAAGCGCTCCAATGGATGTTGAGGATGGAGCGGAGACAACGCTGGTGGAAGCGTTCTAGGAGCCGTAGGTGGTGCCGGTAGAGGACCCATGATTCGGAGCCGAACAGGAGTGTGGGTATGACAACGGCTCTGTATACGCTTATCTTTGTGAGGTTTTTCAGTTGGTTGTTTTTCCAGACTCTTTTGTGTAGTCTTCCAAAGGCACTATTTGCCTTGGCGAGTCTGTTATAATTTGCTGAGAAACACACAATTTCCCAAATCCATTGAATGATCAGACTCTGCCATCAATCAAACCTGCACCAGGTTAGATGTTCTTCAGGATCTGTTAGCCCATACCTTTTGATGGACAGGAACAGCTATTAGGAAAGATGATGAGAATTATTTAAATGTGTTTCCCTTGAGATTTTTAATTTTAAAATGCTGTCCTTTTCAAAGATACAAGGTTATATTTTATTCCATTTAATAATTTTATACTAGTCTTATAATTTAATTGACAGTTCATAGTTTTCAAATGTTTCTGCAGATCTGTGATTTTTAGAAGGATTCCAATAAACTTCACAGCTTGCAGAAATAGACAATCTTTTCGGTCTAGTAATGTTTTGTACAAGTTTGTTAATTCCTATTTCCAGGGTGACCTTGGATGATCTGGAGAAACACAAAAACTGCGGATGCCTGAATTTGGATTAACAATGAAGTTGGAAGATTTAGTTGAATGATGATCGAGAGTTACCTCTCAGAAAATTCTGACTTCTGAATACAAATTCAGTTAGGGGTGACTAATTGGCAGTTGGTGTGCAGAGTGCAGGAAATCCTTGGCAACCTCTGCAGATAATAATTTCCCTTTGATATCTTTTCTGGCCAAATGCTTCTTTCTATACTCATCCCATTTCAATCAGTTTTTGCTTTGCTCCTTCATCTCTCATTAGAAAATCCATCCCTCTATCTAGCTTGCTACTGAGCTTCATTCCAGTCCCATTATATACAGTCTCTCCCTAAATCTCCTCTGAGATTTTTTGTCCCATTTCTGGTGAAGAGCCATTAAACCAACATGAGGTTAATTTGCTTTTCTCTCGCTAAACCTACAAGCCATATCTGGTTTTAATTTGGTGTGGAAACTATATTGGAAGCAAATTAATTCATATGTAAAAGTTACAATACAGAAACAGACTTAACAATTTTGTGTCAACATTCACCTGCCATCAATAAATAATTGTAATCATATTGCTCATTCAATTACCATAATCCTTCAACTACATTCTTTTTATTCATCTATTCAATCTATTAATCCTGGAAATTAATTTCACATTTTTCCCCATTCTTATTGGAAACAAGTTTCATTTTGTAAATCTCTGACCAAATTTTGCACCAATAGCCCCTCATCTCCAGGAATTACTGTTTGTAAATACAGTAGAAAACCCTGTTATCTGGAATTCGAGCAAACAGCAATCTCGAGCAAATGCAAAAATAAAATAGCAGAAAATAAATAGGTGAAAAATACGGAAGTTTAAAATTGGTGCACCTTTCTGTTAGCTCGCCAATCATGCCATACACACAAGTTGGAAGAAACTCAATGGTCAAATTGGTGTTAGGGGTGACCTTTCACCCAAAACACCCCTTGCTCAAAAAAAAAATTAATTCCATCAATATTTGAAAATAAAATTCTAGAAACTTGGTCTCAGAGTGGGATCAAATATATTGAAGATTATTTTGAGCAGGGACAATTTACAACAGTTGAACAAATCAGGAATAAATGTGAAGTTTTAATAGATCCTTTTTCTGCTATCTTCAGTTACGATCTTATTTAAAGAGATAAATTAGGTCCAGCACTGACTTTACCTCAATGTACTGAAAGAGACACTGGTTTGAAAGGGGAATCACAAAGAATTTTTTTTAAAAAAAGCATTTTTTTCTTCAGACAGAAGCCCCTAAACAAGGGTAGATAAGTCAAGAGAGATGGGAATCCAATTTGGGTATAGAAATTGATCCATTTTGCTAGTCTGACCTGTGTCAGGAGAGCATGAGCCATACAATTAATGTAAGTTATAGGCTAGAGCAATATAATTTTTTTCCATCAGTTGTACCTTACTCCACAAAAAATAAATTGAAATCTGAATGCTTTTGGTGTGGTCAAAATATAGAGACCTTTTTACATTCAACCTGGTCATGCCCTAAGGTAAGATCCTTCTGGGAAGATTTGGGGATCTTCCAGAACAAATAACCAGAATTCAGTACCCTCAGGTTCCAGAATTGTTTTTATTGGGGAAATTAGCAGATACAAGACCTAAAACGAGGCTGTTGAAATAGCAATTGAAATGTATTAACCTCACTTTAGCAGTAGCCAGTAATGCATAGCTGTTACTTGGAAATCTGATTCTTAACTGAGTCTGACCCACTGGAAGTCAGAAATGCATAGTCGTGTTTCCCTGGAGAAGATTACTTACAACCTCAGAAATTGTTTTTATTGATGGAACCCATATTTAAGATATACGGGGGGTTAACCTTTGATGATCCCCCCCCCTCTGGTCTCGAATACCACAATCTCCAGTATCCCTAGCAATATCGAAGTCAAGGCATTTATCCGTTAAGGGAGGAAGTCGCTCTGGATGAATCACAAAATGTTTCATCTGTATGTAATTAATGCTTTTGGAAAATAGACGATTTTGTCACATCATACAGGAAAATTCCCCCTTCGTTTTTTCCTTTTTCTTTGGGGGAGGGGGTCTTTCTCTTTTTATTTTTTCTCTTTCCTACTTTTAAGGATGGGCATAGTGTGTAATTTTGGATTTATAAACAACAGAGCAGAATTTGATAATTGTGACAATGTGTTGATTCTTCTTTGTACATCAACATATAGTTCAGTTTTGGTATTGAATTGTATATATCTGTGATGTTTCTTTGATCGATTTGTAACTTCATGCTGATTGAAAATTAAATAAATAGAGAAAAATAAATCATGCAACAAACAATCTCAAGCAACCAGAAAAAAATATTTATCTGGCTTCTACCAATCCCCAAAGGTGCCTGATACCAAGGGTTTTACTGTAATTGCCTCTCCTTATCTTGTCCCTTCAGTATACCATTTTAAATATTATTGTATCACCATGAAATCTGTGTTGTTCCAATGAAAATTTTCACATAATTCAAACAAACCAGGCAGCAAATTGATGAATCTTCATTGTAGGCTTATTTAAAGCCCTTTTATTGGGTCCAATACACCAGGTAGGATTCTATAAGCATTGTACTGATCCCTCGAAGTCAACTTTACAATATTATTGTCATTGTTGAAAAGCCTTAAAGTGTCTGTCTCTAATGCTTTGTACATTTTTCTTGTCAAAATTGAGTTCAGCATTTTATATTTGCTCTGATATTTACCAAAGAGTTGGGAAGTCAGGGAAAGGCAGATTGTATATGTAGTCCATTATATAAAATAGAATAGAATGAATTTTTGTTATGCTTTGATATTCATAGAATATGGGATCTTAGAGGAAATTATGTTTGTTGATTATTTACTGTGTTTATTGGATTAGGGAAGATCTCTTGATTCAGCACAGAACAGAAAGAGTTGACCTCTAGTGCCTAGGAGGTCAGTAGATATTGACAATCATCTGTTGCACTTACTGGAGAGTCCTTTTAATGCTCTTCCCTATTTAGATCTGCTTTCGGTGAAGCTCACACTGGTCCTAATGAAGTCCACAGCTCAGCTCAAATTTAGAATAATGAAGCTGTGCAGAAGCCTACACAATGCAACTATACTGTATATGACACTAGATCTGTGGCATACTGCTGAGCTTTTTTTTTCTGACCTGAGCAGTGAAAGCATGCCTTTAAGGCTTTCAATAAGTTTCTTGATGCCCAGCCTTGCAGGGACATATGACTCATTGCAGCACTCTCTTATTACACCTTGATTACAATGAGTAGCATTCAGGAGATCAGCTGGAGATCAGGAGATAGGCTTCACCCTCATCCTACATCAGTATAAAAAAAGTATGCTTCAGCCAATAATTTTCTGGCAAATCCAAGTATTTGGGACCAGCACATTGAAATTCAAAAATAGCCCCAAATGTATTGTGATGAAACTGTCAATCCATTCCACCGCTAGGTTCCATATCAAATCAAACGATGGAATCTCATAGCATTTGTTCTAAGAAATTTATTGCAAATTAACATGGTTAGAACTCCATGAAAAAAAATGTAGCATCCCCACTGACTTGTGTGAGAGATGGGAAAATTGACCTAAAATTATGAACATGGAAGAAACTAAAGTTCATCAGTAAAATGGCTGAAACCAGTTCAAACAGGATAAGTTTGGGGCTTAGGATGCAGGAAAGCAGAGTCAGCACGATTAACATAAGAATCTTCTAGTCTTTGTGACAAGACCATAGGACTAAGATAAGGAATGGTAAGGTACAATAGAATGTAGGAAGTTGAGGTAGTCTGGATCAGATAAGGGTCTCCTAGCCCTGGACAGAAGTACCAAGTCATACATTTCTAATTAGCTAACCATACACAGATTTATACATATGAAATTAGCCAACCCTAGATAGAATGAGTCAACTCTGCATATCAAGAGACTGTAGCCCCGAGAATCAGGAAGGTGTGAATAAGGACAATGACATGAAGGGACACCGACAGGATACCCCCCCCTGGTTCTCCAAGTATACTGAAATTGCACGTAGGCAGGCAGGATTGCCTAATGCCAAACCTCTCCAGCAGGAGGCAGAAGAATGTAAGGGGGAGGGTATTCCTACACTGAAATCAACTGTATAAAAGTTGGGTGAGCCCCAGTGTGTGTGTGTATTCCCAGGGTAAGGGGAAGCACCCAACTTTGCATTGTTGTAGTAATAAATGTTCTTTGTTCTCAATTTTTGTCTCGAGCAATTTCTTTAAAGGTACTTTAATTCCTAACAAATGGGGGCTCGTCCGGGATCACACTCCCTCCACTGACAGAGTACCCCGACGACGAGAGTAGGTGCACCCCGGCTGATTCAGCTGGACTCACGGGCGACGGGTGGCTGGTCAGTGGAAGAAGCGAGTGATATCCGAGAAGAGGCATTGAGAACAAACGGCGGAAGGACGCGCGCTAGAGCAGTACTGCCAGAACTCGGTAAGAGTATTTTACTTGTTCCTAAGTATGGGAATAGCGGGCAGTAGAGATGAGAGTCCTGACACAGGACGTGACCACCAGATAGCTACGTACAGCCCGCTTGGGATGATGTTATCTGAGTGGGGCACAGGAAAGACCCGCGGTAAAGACAAACTGACGACGGTCAGGTATTGTTGTAATGAATGGGTGGGATACCCGGTTAAAGGGAGCTCCGTGTACTGGCCAAAATTCGGATCCGAGGATGAATGGATGTGTGAAGCTTTGAACTTATGGCTCTATCAAAACCAGCCAGACAATGTTGAGAGCAGGGAATATGCAGCCTGCTGGCTCAAGGGATCCATTGAACAGCTGGTTTTGAATGAGAAAGAATCCAGGGATAAGAGAGAGGAGGAACCTCTTGTCCCTGAATCACAGGGTTGGGATGTGTTACATTCCCTCCCTCCACCCTATGTTCCTCCTATGCCGGCTCCTATCTTTCCTTCCCCTCCTATGACCTACCCTTCTGCACCTTCCCCACCTCCCCCACCACTAGAGAAGAGAGAAGAGAGCAGGAGTGGTATGATAACTTGCTCACAAAGCACTCGATTACCACCTCTGTTGGCAGGAGAGAGAGGTAACTTTAATTCAGAACAGCGTGAGACTCTTCAGGAAGAAAGGTCAGAACCCTTTGATTCATTTCCCAGGGAGCAGGAACCCAGACCTAATAAGCTAGAAACCAATTGGATGAGACCACTGTGGGAAGTTCCCATGGGAGAGGGTCTCGGTTTCGTAAATGTGCCCCTGACCAGTACTGAAGTGTGTAACTTTAAGAAAGAACTGACCTCCCTGATAGAAGATCCCCAGGGATGTGCTGAACAGTTAGACCAATTTTTGGGACCAAATATATATACAATATGGGGGTCTCGACATAGAATCCCCAGCAGGGGAACAATTGGTACTAACAGGTTTTGTTACCAACTCAGCCCCAGACATTAAGAGAAAATTACAAAAGACAGAAAATTGGCATGAGCAGGGAATAACCCAGCTTCTACAGATCACACAAAAAGCATTTGTCCAGACATCTGAGGATAAGCAGAAAGCAAAGGCTAACATTTTGATGCAAGCAGTTAAAGGAATAGTAGATGAGTAACATGAAAAAAAAAAGGCAGGGACTGTGTGCCAGCTCCTGAATGTTGGGAGAAGTGCAGGGAGTGGGAGAGTAGAGACCAGAGATAATTTCATAAATCACGACTTCCCACTTCAGTCACTGACCAATATTGATTAAAATTCATGCTAAAAATTAAATGTCATAAATGATCGTTTTTCAATACTGTAGAATTAGCGAATTTAACTACCAGTTAATTCCAATTTATGAAATAAATTGTATTTAAAAGTGATTTTGCACAGGGAGTACCTGAGAGTTGAGTGATGTTATAACATTTGCAGGGAGAAATGTTTGCGCAAATAGGGTGAGTTCTATACATCTTAACTTTAAGTGTATGTGAGATAAAGAAAGGATCTGATGTGTAAAGTGGCTGGATCAGCCAGTTGAAGGGGGAGTGTGCATGTCCCTTTAAGTGCACTGTGGCACTTGAAATTGAGGCTTCAGGCTCTTGTCTTGCAGTTAGAGGTATGGAGCCCTATCAACACATTTAATACATTTCTTCTACACATTCAGCAGTCAAGGTCCGTGAGTTTAAAGATCACCCACCTCTGGAGAATAAAGATACCTCTGGGGATTCCTATGGGGATTCCTATAAGTTTAATCATTCATTTCTCTGGTGCATTTTCCTCTGGAGTGAAATTAATGCCTCAGCACAATTTCTCTGTATTGCCGCTGTTATTTAATTCATGATAACTTTCCCCCATTCATCAGGTTTATATTTAAATCCGGTAGTGCGGAAGTTACATTGTAAATAATCACGGAGGTAAATCCTGCGCAACTGGATTCAGCTTAATGGAGAAATAAACCTGCGAACTGGTCTATGGTGGTGTGTGAGTACTGCAATAGGTGGAATATGATTTAAATTGGTGGCATTGTTCAGAACAATTGGGTGCATAAGAATAATAATATCATTAAGAACTCACAGATCTTGTACCAGATGCTATTCAGTACATCTTGACTTAAGGACTGGAGAAATTGGCATGTTAGAATGAGATTGGCATGGTACCAATATTTCTTGATTCAATAATGACTCCACAAGCTCCAGGATTCATGCAGCAGAACTTTTAAGTGGAATATAATAGAAACTAGCCTGTACTTAAATTATTGTGTGTGCAATCTTCATAAGAACATCTTTTAACTTTTTTTGGTGCCTGTTTTACAGACTGTTTTAAATAAGGCCAGCTCCTGTGAGCTGTGGCACAAGGCATTTTACTTAAGGCAGAACTAAAGGTTGAATATGTTTCAAGTTCCCTTGCAGGGGCTCTTGTGCTGCAATGTCTGTTATGTACTCACTCTAACAAATTGGAGGGTTGTGCCCCATACAGACAAGCAGCTCCAACTGCATTTTAATAAGGTCTAACATATTCAAAACCCATGCAAATATGGTTTGTGTTTCATTTTACAATTTTTACACTAACACAAAGGAAAGTCAGATTGTTACAAAGTGCCGTAATTTAACATTTTTTTTCGTTTCTTTAATGGTTTATTCAGTTATTGTTGTATTTTACTTGTCTTTTGATTATTCAGTTATTGTTGTATTTTATTGCAGTTTTCAATGAGCTTGACATTTATTGTGGTTTTATTCAGTTCTTATTGTATTTTATTGCAGTTTTCAATGAGCTTTACATTTATTGTGTTTTATTCAGTTCTTATTGTATTTTATTGCAGTTTTCAATGAGCTTTACATTTATTGTGCTTTATTCAGTTCTTATTGTATTTTAATGCTGTTTTTAATGAGCTTTACATGTATTGTTCATTGTTGTTTACTAATTTCTTTGGAATATTGTTCGTTAATGTTTTAAGTCCCCCTGGAATAGGGGCAGCAGAGGTTACAATTGTGCTCCTTTAGAATGTAGACAGGGCATAGATTTAATGTATAGTCATAATGGGATATAAGGGATCCCAATACGGACCAGGGGAATTAAACAGCTTTAGTGGAGTACATCTAATTTGTATCATAGCCTACACAGGTATTAAAGACAGGAGTTTTGAAGCGATAGCACAAAGGACATGGTGGGACAAAGACAGACAGAATGGTAGTCAGGATTGTACATGTAACAGAGAGAGAGAGTTAATACATATGCTAATGTACACAGACAGGCTGCAACTCACAAGTTCAATGATACATATGCTAATGTTAGCAGACAAGCTGCAACACACAGTTAAATCACAAGAAACAATCCCCCCCCAGCTTGGTCTCTTTTCATCACCCCGTGAAGGGGAGCACCAGTTTCCAACAACGTGAGCTGCTTGACACTTTAATATCAGGCTCCAAACAGCCTTCGGAGATCGGTGGCCCTAGGGTTCGGGGCTGAAGAGGACATCAGATACTAGCCACAATTCAACGGAACCACCTGACTACTCGTTCGCTGCTGAAGGCAGCGCTTCTCATAGACTGCTACTCGTTCGCTGCTGAAGGCAGCGCTTCTCATAGACTGCTACTTGTTCGCTGCTGAAGGCAGCGCCTCTCACAGACTTCGTCGGGACAACACTTACAAAGGTCGTGTGCTTCAAAGACACTGCTTCAATATTTCAACGTATGGGATGGACTAGACTCTTTACTGAGAACTGGAGCCTGATACTCCAAACCCTAATAAGCAGCTGGACTCACTCCCCTGACCTTCATGGTGCTCCCTTACCTAAAGACTTTACACAGACATTACAATTCGGTTATTGACCAGCTGGGTAAAACTACACCTTACACTTGAAAGATCAGTGTTACTGATCTAAAAGAAAAGTGAGGAGAGGGGGGGGGGGGGGGGGATCAGTCACACTGACACTAGTAACCAAAGATCAGTAACACTGATCATGGTGAAAGATCAGTATTACTGATCTAAAAGAAAAGTGAGGATTGTGAGAGATGGGAAAATTGACCTAAAATTATGAACATGGAAGAAACTAAAGTTCATCAGTAAATGGCTGAAACCAGTTCAAACAGGATAAGTTTGGGGCTTAGGATGCAGGAAAGCAGAGTCAGCACGATTAACATAAGAATCTTCTAGTCTTTGTGACAAGACCATAGGACTAAGATAAGGAATGGTAAGGTACAATAGAATGTAGGAAGTTGAGGTAGTCTGGATCAGATAAGGGTCTCCTAGCCCTGGACAGAAGTACCAAGTCATACATTTCTAATTAGCTAACCATACACAGATTTATACATATGAAATTAGCCAACCCTAGATAGAATGAGTCAACTCTGCATATCAAGAGACTGTAGCCCCGAGAATCAGGAAGGTGTGAATAAGGACAATGACATGAAGGGACACCGACAGGATACCCCCCCCTGGTTCTCCAAGTATACTGAAATTGCACGTAGGCAGGCAGGATTGCCTAATGCCAAACCTCTCCAGCAGGAGGCAGAAGAATGTAAGGGGGAGGGTATTCCTACACTGAAATCAACTGTATAAAAGTTGGGTGAGCCCCAGTGTGTGTGTGTATTCCCAGGGTAAGGGGAAGCACCCAACTTTGCATTGTTGTAGTAATAAATGTTCTTTGTTCTCAATTTTTGTCTCGAGCAATTTCTTTAAAGGTACTTTAATTCCTAACACTTGGAATCCCTTGCCTAAGACCACTTAATAAGACAAAGGGAACTCCAGACAGGACTATACGGAGAACCTCAAGTCAACAGAATGCAAGCCCTGTGTAAGCATCCAAAGAAGTGTGCCACATCACACACTGTCTGCCTGCTCACCCCATTTGCCTTCTTCAACCCTATCCAGGGGAATCTGCAACATCTATACTGGTTTCATCAGCCACATTCATGCCCACAAACAAAAGCAAGTAATTCTTAATTACAAGTGACTCTGTACAAAAAAAAACAATTATTTAAGATTGTCATTATGTGTTTCAAAATGATGACATTTTTTAAAAAAACCAACAGAAAGCATATCTCCCGAGTTTCTCCAGGACATTCGTGTATTGAAGAACACTGAACAATTTCCAATTTGAAATAAAGAAAATCTTCAAAACTTTTTTGCTATTTTGTACGTTTTTTTTTGTATGCTTTTGAATGTCAAGAGCAATTTGAACCATTAAAACAACTCATAGATTTCAGCCTAAAGTAAGTTTCAGCAATAAAAATCACATATGGTGGAACAGTCACATCACAAAGTGAATGAGGAATCATGGCAAGAAGCCATCAAACCTCCTTAAACAGATGTCCTCACTAAAATGTTGGAGTGGTGTATTCTGTGCAGTAGATACTATGTAGCAGGTGATAAATCTATTCCATAGGACTCTCCTGAGGAGATCTTGGGAACATGCCTTTGGATCTGATGTGCAAGTGCTTCAAGTAGTTGCAAAACAACTCAACATACACCTGTGACAATCACCTGAGAAGCACTAATACCTTTCTCCAAACCATGAGGCTGAAGAGGAACTCCTGAATGAATTTGTTGCATTCTACAAAGGAAGGAAGCTGGTTTTTCCTCGAAAGATTAATTTGTTTCCATTGCTTGGTACAATTTTGATTAGAACAGTAAGTATAGCACATCAACTAGATGTTAATGTTGGTAGCAATCTGAGTGTAGCTATTTTCCTCACTCAAAAATTTTCCTGGTAGAATGAACCAACCTACAGGATGAATGGAAAACTGATCAAAGTTTGTTGTCTCCATTCTAGAACTAACTTCACTTCAAACAGCTATCCAGCTGCAGATGATGTGCACATTTGTAGCTCAGGCTCCAATTCATCAGCAAAGTTTTGATTGAGTCATCATAGAGAATGTCCTTCATATCTTCATATCATTATTCCCATATCAACATGCCCATACTGCACAACACGAGTCTATATGAGGGTCCGCACAGTCAGCGCAGCGGTTAGTGCGATGCTGTTCCAGCGCCAGCACTCGGGACCAGGGTTCAAATCTCACGCTGCAAGTAGTTTGTGCCTTCTCAGTCTGGGATTCCTCTGGGTGCTCCAATTTCCTCCCACTGTTCAAAACGTACCAGGTCAATTGGGCAGTAGAGGCTCATGGGCTGAAAGGGCCTATCACCATGTCTGTCTACATTTTAAAAATTAGACATACAGCACAGCAATGAGGACAGACGTTGATGAAGAATTTCCTAACATTGTGCCAGCATAGCTCTTGACCATCAGCGTAATAGAGAATTTAGAAAGACAAGAGCTGGCACAAAACTTTACTGGTCAGCAGTGTTCCCACCCTCACTGCACGTATTGCAGATCTGAGCAACCTAGAGCAGGCACCTCACAATAGAGGGATCATCCAAAGAGACCACAAGATTACAAAGCAACATCTGTATCTTCACCCAGGCCAACATATCCACTCATTGGACTCCAATAGGCAGAATACATTATCCATGAGCTTGACTCAAGGGTCTGGAAATAGGAATTCTGTTCGGAGTCTCATCGCTGCAAGAGCTTTACAGTAGCATAGCAACAAAAGGAGGCTCTCTTGGAAAATGCAATATCCTCAACCAATGGGAATTCTGGGCCCCTTAACAGAATGGCATGGAAAACCTTGAGCACTTTCTTCAGTGGGAAGCAGAAGGCCAGTGTAAATGGCAGAAGGAACCACACCACCTCATATCTACCTCCCCACTTCCCGTCCCACCACCCACCCAATTCTCCATCTATGTTAGAGTTCACAGATCCCACATTGGCCTCCAGGGCCCTCAGAACTGAAGTAAAAATAATCTTCCTGAAGCCCAAGGGACTGACTGCCTTAGAGAAGAAAAGACAATTCATTATAACTAGTTTCGATTTGATGTGGAAGATGTGTCCTGCTGTGCTTGTGTTTGACTGAGAATTAAATACAAAGGCAGTTTAGCTGTCTGGATATACTTCAATCACTCTGCCCTGAAGTCTCGGAATATCAGGCCTGCAGGTCTGCATGCCTCTTTGTAAAGTTCCATCTGCATCACTAGATTGGTATATTTGATTCATTAAATGTGAACTATGGAACAAAAAATCTTCACTGAGAAATTTGATTTTAGTGTTTTATTAACACTGAACAATTCAACTATAAATACATTAGTCTATTAAATCAAATTATTTGTGCCCTCCAAAGTGGAAATATGTTGTGTGTAAAATAACTGTGGCCTCCTTGGTGCCTGAGGACAGGTACAGGTATTCATTTTCATGATTTACTTGTAGTGATTTTTTTTTCCCTTTTGTGACAGAAAAAAAGAGTAAAACCAGATGCTTTTCTGCTCTTTGATCAGACTGCTTGTAGACAGCCAGGCTGCCTCCTAGCACTCCTTTAAATGAAGTTTGCCAGTACCTAAATGAGCTGGTTAAACTCAGGAATTACAATCCGTGTGCCCTGCTGAATGGCTGTCATCATGGTAATAGGAAACTGAGCTGAAATGTGTGTTCACTTGAAGGGTAACTATACTATAATAACAGAGGCAGGAGCGTTGCACGTCCCTTGTGACCATCCTTTTCCTTTGTGAATCAGACATACTAAAGGACAGACCCACCCTCTACTGGCAGATATGCCACACAGCAATTATAAGATTGAGCCACAGTACTTAAAAGGTTTTATCTGTTAACCCTGATCTGATATCACAAAGTGTAAATAATGTTTGAGAAAAAATGGCCTTCGTTCAAATGTTTAGCTAATTTTAATCCCTGTTTATTCAGTCTATTCACCTCAAAGAATAAGAACACTAAAATTATCTTTTCCGACTAGGAGATCAAAAGGATTGAGTCATCCACTGAATTAAGCAATCCCTATGGATTTGAGTTAGCAGGGACATTTTATTTAATCATGTTACAGTATATGCAATTATATGTGTTCATATAGCATCGTTAACAGAATAATGTGAACCAGAGTACTTATACTGCAGCAGGACAATGCAGTATCAGAGACACTCCTTCACACAGTAGGAAAGAATATACTCTTCAATATGAGATAATAAATATTCACATCTTTCTTGTCTTTGGCTTGGCTTCGCGGACGAAGATTTATGGAGGGGGTAAATGTCCACGTCAGCTGCAGGCTCGTTTGTGGCTGACAAGTCCGATGTGGGACAGGCAGACACGGTTGCAGCGGTTGCAGGGGAAAATTGGTTGGTTGGGGTTGGGTGTTGGGTTTTTCCTCCTTTGCCTTTTGTCAGTGAGGTGGGCTCTGCGGTCTTCTTCAAAGGAGGTTGCTGCCCGCCAAACTGTGAGGCGCCAAGATGCACGGTTTGAGGCGATATCAGCCCACTGGCGGTGGTCAATGTGGCAGGCACCAAGAGATTTCTTTAGGCAGTCCTTGTACCTTTTCTTTGGTGCACCTCTGTCACGGTGGCAAGTGGAGAGCTCGCCATATAACACGATCTTGGGAAGGCGATGGTCCTCCATTCTGGAGACGTGACCCACCCAGCGCAGCTGGATCTTCAGCAGCGTGGACTCGATGCTGTCGACCTCTGCCATCTCGAGTACTTCGACGTTAGGGATGAAAGCGCTCCAATGAATGTTGAGGATGGAGCGGAGACAACGCTGGTGAAAGCGTTCTAGGAGCCGTAGGTGATGCCGGTAGAGGACCCATGATTCGGAGCCGAACAGGAGTGTGGGTATGACAACGGCTCTGTATACGCTTATCTTTGTGAGGTTTTTCAGTTGGTTGTTTTTCCAGACTCTTTTGTGTAGTCTTCCAAAGGCGCTATTTGCCTTGGCGAGTCTGTTGTCTATCTCGTTGTCGATCCTTGCATCTGATAAAATGGTGCAGCCGAGATAGGTAAACTGGTTGACCGTTTTCACAGTCTTCTTTGGTTTGGCTTTGCGGACGAAGATTTATGGAGGGGGTAAAAAGTCCACGTCAGCTGCAGGCTCGTTTGTGGCTGACAAGTCCGATGCGGGACAGGCAGACACGATTGCAGCGGTTGCAGGGAAAAATTGGTGGGTTGGGGTTGGGTGTTGGGTTTTTCCTCCTTTGCCTTTTGTCAGTGAGGTGAGCTCTGCGGTCTTCTTCAAAGGAGGTTGCTGCCCGCCAAACTGTGAGGCGCCAAGATGCACGGTTTGAGGCATTATCAGCCCACTGGCGGTGGTCAATGTGGCAGGCACCAAGAGATTTCTTTAGGCAGTCCTTGTACCTTTTCTTTGGTGCACCTCTGTCACGGTAATCCTAATACAAAAGGGTGCCTTGCAAAGTGACTTGACTGATGATGCATGCCCTTTTCTCCTGTGACATAAGGCAATGGTCGGACATTACAATTCCTTGGGCTCAGGATGGCAAAATCTGCCAGGATCCTAACTTTGTCATTATGAACTTCATATTTGAAGTTTATGGGAAGCAGGCAGTCCTGATTTAAACAAAAATAAATTCCTTTGACATTCTTCAGGATGCAATGGAATAGTGGAGAAAATCAAAAAGGGTAATGACAAAAAAACTTGATATTTGAAAAATCATTGCAACAGCTTTGAGCATCCCTGATTAAACGCGTGTGTATTATCTTTAGAAAAGTCACTAAATAGTTAGCAGAAAACTATGTTAATGTTTGATAAGGCAGAGATAATGTAGTGTTTTATTTTTATAGGTCTCAGCAAACCTAATGGCAACTTTCAAGATGACGTGTTACAGAGTCCCAACATTCCTTTTATCATGGGGACATTAATTTGTTCAGTGGATTGTCCTGTAGATGAAGGATATGGAAACTAATTTGAGGTATTACATGACATACCATTACTTGAGAAAGATAAACCTGCAAACAGACAGGATGACTCCAGGACATTGTGCATTGACATATCAGCCTGAGAAAATGCAAGAACTCAAGTAAGACTGTATTTTGGCCACACAGCTTTCAATCTTTTCAGTAAAATATTGTCAAATCTGCTTTCTGTATTATAATTCATTCGGTTTTCTTTCACATATATCTTTATTTTCTCAGTGCATAAAAGATTTCACCAGGTGAGCACCCTTTTCAGAGCATAGAATTCCAATGCCGCTTGAATCTCTGAATGAAGAAAATTTTTACTTGTCTCACTCCTAATCACCCCACTGTTCTAGTCTCTCCAGCCAGAGGAGACACCTTTCCATCATCCACCTGTCAAGCTTGTTATGAACCCAGAGGACCGCAAAACCTAACAGCAATAGATATTCACCAATCAAATGGTTACTCAAACAAAAGTTGCTTTTAATTATCTTTAAACATGTAAACAAGATCAAACTCTAACGTATTAATATTAACTTACTTAACCCCCTTCTAATTCTAAGCACACATGTATGTAATGTGTACATAAGTTCAGAAAAGTTATTTGATTCACAGTCCAATCTCACTTCTCACTCCTCCAAGTTCACTGGTTCCAGGCAATTCTTACACTGTGCACAGAATTTAAAATTTATAAAGATCACCAGGCTTTTGTGTTTGAAAGGTAAATAGTTACCGTTCAGGAAGGTTCTTGTCAATTTTGAGAGAGAGAGGGAGGGAGGGAGGGAGGGAGGGAAGGAGGGAGGGAGGGAGGAAGGGAGTTTTATTTCCCTTATTTTAAGTCCTCTCCACAAGGGCATTGACCAGGCTGAACTAAGAACTTACAACCTGTCTTCAAAATGGGATTTTTCCCAAGTTTCCCAGCTTGTCCTGTTCTAGTCCCAGCTGCAGCTGCTGAACTGAATTATCTCTCCCTCCCCCCCCACTCTCTCCCCTCATTTCTCTCTCTCACACACAGACACACAGACACCCAGAAAAGCCTGTTTGACTCTGTTTGCAAAACCACATGAAAATGAGGGGGAAGGGAGGGGGGGAAAGGGAGGGGGGGAAAGGGAGGGGGGGAAAGGGAGGGGGGGAAAGGGAGGGGGGAAAGGGAGGGGGGGAAAGGGAGGGGGGGGAAAGGGAGGGGGGGAAAGGGAGGGGGGAAGGGAGGGGGGAAGGGAGGGGGGAAGGGAGGGGGGGAAGGGAGGGGGGAAGGGAGGGGGGAAGGGAGGGGGGAAGGGAGGGGGGAAGGGAGGGGGGAAGGGAGGGGGGAAGGGAGGGGGGGAAGGGAGGGGGGGAAGGGAGGGGGTGAGGGGGGAAGGGAGGGGGGAAGGGAGGGGGGGAGGGGAGGGGGGGAAGGGAGGGGGGGAAGGAGGGGGGGGAAGGGAGGGGGGAAAGGGAGGGGGGAAAGGGAGGGGGGAAAGGGAGGGGGGAAAGGGAGGGGGGAAAGGGAGGGGGGAAAGGGAGGGGGGAAAGGGAGGGGGGAAAGGGAGGGGGGAAAGGGAGGGGGGAAAGGGAGGGGGGAAAGGGAGGGGGGAAAGGGAGGGGGGAAAGGGAGGGGGGAAAGGGAGGGGGGAAAGGGAGGGGGGAAAGGGAGGGGGGAAAGGGAGGGGGGAAAGGGAGGGGGGAAAGGGAGGGGGGAAAGGGAGGGGGGAAAGGGAGGGGGGAAAGGGAGGGGGGAAAGGGAGGGGGGAAAGGGAGGGGGGAAAGGGAGGGGGGAAAGGGAGGGGGGAAAGGGAGGGGGGAAAGGGAGGGGGGAAAGGGAGGGGGGAAAGGGAGGGGGGAAAGGGAGGGGGGAAAGGGAGGGGGGAAAGGGAGGGGGGAAAGGGAGGGGGGAAAGGGAGGGGGGAAAGGGAGGGGGGAAAGGGAGGGGGGAAAGGGAGGGGGGAAAGGGAGGGGGGAAAGGGAGGGGGGAAAGGGAGGGGGGAAAGGGAGGGGGGAAAGGGAGGGGGGAAAGGGAGGGGGGAAAGGGAGGGGGGGAAAGGGAGGGGGGGAAAGGGAGGGGGGGAAAGGGAGGGGGGGAAAGGAGGGGGGGAAAGGGAGGGGGGGAAGGGAGGGGGGGAAGGGAGGGGGGGAAGGGAGGGGGGGAAGGGAGGGGGGGAAAGGGAGGGGGGGAAAGGGAGGGGGGGAAGGGAGGGGGGGAAAGGGAGGGGGGGAAAGGGAGGGGGGGAAAGGGAGGGGGGGAAAGGGAGGGGGGGAAAGGGAGGGGGGGAAAGGGAGGGGGGGAAGGGAGGGGGGGAAGGGAGGGGGGGAAAGGGAGGGGGGGAAAGGGAGGGGGGGAAAGGGAGGGGGGGAAAGGGAGGGGGGAAAGGGAGGGGGGGAAAGGGAGGGGGGGAAAGGGAGGGGGGGAAAGGGAGGGGGGGAAAGGGAGGGGGGGAAAGGGAGGGGGGGAAAGGGAGGGGGGGAAAGGGAGGGGGGGAAAGGGAGGGGGGGAAAGGGAGGGGGGGAAAGGGAGGGGGGGAAAGGGAGGGGGGGAAAGGGAGGGGGGGAAAGGGAGGGGGGGAAAGGGAGGGGGGGAAAGGGAGGGGGGGAAAGGGAGGGGGGGAAAGGGAGGGGGGGAAAGGGAGGGGGGGAAAGGGAGGGGGGGAAAGGGAGGGGGGGAAAGGGAGGGGGGGAAAGGGAGGGGGGGAAAGGGAGGGGGGGAAAGGGAGGGGGGGAAAGGGAGGGGGGGAAAGGGAGGGGGGGAAAGGGAGGCGGGGAAAGGGAGGCGGGGAAAGGGAGGCGGGGAAAGGGAGGCGGGGAAAGGGAGGCGGGGAAAGGGAGGCGGGGAAAGGGAGGCGGGGAAAGGGAGGCGGGGAAAGGGAGGCGGGGAAAGGGAGGCGGGGAAAGGGAGGCGGGGAAAGGGAGGCGGGGAAAGGGAGGCGGGGAAAGGGAGGCGGGGAAAGGGAGGCGGGGAAAGGGAGGCATGCTGCAGTGTATGCAAGGGAAAATTAGCAGTGCAAACCAGCCGCACAGAACATAAGCAGCTAAAAAGTAGTACCCAAACTTGGCTATTTAGTTCCTCATGTGCACTTTCTTATTCAATCTTTCCTCATCGACCAAATCTCTCATCTCAGGAATTTCATTTTATTATCCCTTTACAATCTATAAAGGCAAGACCTGCGCACAATATTTTAGGTGTGGTCTCATCAGGGCCTCATAGTCAAATCTTACAATAACAGTCAATATTTTTTTTAATCTCCTAATTTGCTCAACAACTTTCAGTGATTTATGTTTTAGCATGTAGATCCCTGAGCTCCAACATCTTTCAATCTCTAACTAATGACTTAAAAACTCAACAACGACACCCATTTTATCACTTTTAAAAAATTCCTTATTTATGTCCTCATTCTTTCACATAACCCCTCCAAAGCCACTCTGCTCACAACTCACACTGGCAGCTTTATATCATCAACAACCTCGCTATTTTGCCCTTGGTACCCTCATTAAAACAACTTGCGAACAGCCAGACCCCCAGCCCCAATCCTTCTGATATTCCATTTTGCTTAGCTTCTCAAACTGAAAACCATACTTGTATTCAAGAAAATTTTCTGCTAATTAATTTCTAACCCATGCCAATATATCAAATCCAGTCCTAGAGTGGACAATAAGTTCCTGTGTGGCATTTTACTGAAGTCTTCATGAAAGTCCAAATACACTGCATCCATGATCTTGTTAACTGCAAACTAAACAAATTCCAACAGATTTATCAAACATTCTCCTTTTCATTAATTTGCTTAGAATCTGCATAATCCCATTATTATTTTGAAAAATTCTGCTATCACTTTCTCAGAAACAGAGTCCAGTATTTTCCCTACTCTATTAGGCTAAGAGACTCATTGTTCCCATTTTCTGCCTCCTGGCTTTCTTAACCAGTGTGGTTGCATTTGCCACCATTCATTTTTTGGAACCATTTTAGAATCTGTGAATGTATGACACAAGATATTCTCATTCTCCACAGCCAACTCTTTCTTACTGTTGGAATGCAGTTCCTCCAGTATTGGGATTTATTGGCTTTCAGACCTATTAATTTCTCTAATACCTTTTCACTAATGGGGATTATTTAACTTTATGACTTGATTGGGTCTGGATTGTGATTGGTGGCTGGACAGAGTTTGGTATTCAAGTCAGAGATTCAGGGAGTTAGGAGTAGGGTGTCATGGGCTCAGGGTAGGAGAGTCCCAAATTGCATTAGAATCCTTTCAAATATAGTCACTGTTGTAATGTAGGAACTATGACAAAATATTTACATCCACCAACGTTCCACAAACACAGAGGGAAGTAGATAAAATTGGCAGATTGCTAGCTAGGGTAGGACTATGGAATCTTTTACATCTTGTTAGTCATGGATAACACTGGTTTCAAAATATGATGCTCCAACACATTTGTAATCATTCAGTACTATGGTGGAGAATCATCTTAAATTACCTGTTTAGAGTATAACATTAAGACCATAATCTTCCAGTTAAGAAGCACATTGATGCTCAAAGCCAAAAGGTTTTATATCAATTCTAAATTTAAGATGGACACACCCTGAAAAAGTATGATCAAAGGCAAACCTGCAAGTATAATTTGGAAAATAGCCTGAGCATTGAATTGATAGAAAATTCTAAAGAGAACACTTACATAAATAACAATATACACTTAAACACCCTCTTAATTTAATAAAACTTCCCAAGAAGCTTTCCTTGTTTGTTAATGTATTTCTAAGGTTCACTGCAAACAGAAATATTTTTATGGTGGGTTCTAAAGTATATCATAAAGGTGGAAAGATAGTAAAGGAGTGAGATCCAGCAACTTCAGAGATGGAGCAATCAATATCGGGCATAGTCAAGTGGCCAGAATTGGAATAGGACAGAAATCAAATAGTTGAAAAGCAGAAAATTACTGAAAGAGGGTGGGTGGAGGAATTTGGAAACAAACGGCAATTTAAAATTCAAGGTGTTGTTTACATTAGGAACTGATGCAAACCACTATTTCAGGTATCTTTAGAAGCTTCTGAGACTTGGATAAATGCTGTTTCCACAAAATCTTGCAATTTCATTGGCATCAGTGTCTTCTCCCAGGCCAGTATCATGAGCAATGAGACCCTAGCTATGCTCAGTCGTGTTGGATTGACGATGTTTTTGGTACCAAATTCTGTCATGGAAGGCAATTATCAGGTGAACAGACAAAAGATTCAAAAATGTGCTGGAAGATTTCTTGAGAAAGCATGAAATCCCCACTGAATTCTGGGAACTTGGGAAATTCTAGGGCATGACTGATCAAAGTGGAAAAGCGGAAAGTGGGGAATGGTGACAAGGACCTCAAGTCTATGTATTGGGTGCAGAAAAAAAAGCACTGCACAAGTGCATCATATCACAAGCTACCCACC
Source organism: Narcine bancroftii (assembly GCF_036971445.1). Taxonomy (NCBI): domain Eukaryota; kingdom Metazoa; phylum Chordata; class Chondrichthyes; order Torpediniformes; family Narcinidae; genus Narcine; species Narcine bancroftii. The sequence continues at coordinate 38,596,622 of NC_091477.1, forward strand.
TCATCGGTCACCTCCTGCTCCATTAATGGAAGAGTTGGCCATTCCAACATAAGTCAACTCAGAATGGACAACGACAAAGTGAATGCAAGTCACCCTCAATCCAACAGCACTTCCAAAGAAGAAAATGATTGGTGGGCTGGATAATGTGAGCAAAGACATGCAGGTCAAATGTTTGAATGAAGCAACATTTACAGAAGGTAGAGGCAGATCATAGGTGGACCATTATAGCCAAGTCCAATGGCAATGAAGTCCTGGATAAGGCTTTCAGCAATTGAAGAGCTGGGTACAGATCTTAATGAAGAATAAATTTTCCGTCTTGGCAACACAAAGCTCAACTCAGGGTTAAGGACAACATTAATTTGTGAGCAGTTTGATTCATCCTCATCGTATTGTCAGGATAAGGCAGGAGATCCTGGCTGTGACAGTACCAGTTGTGACTCCCAAATCAGAGCTACAATGTCATTATAGAAAAATTAATGCAGTGCTGAGGGAGACTTATTGCATTGGAATTTATACCTAAATCAAAATCATCATGCAAACATTCTGCCCATCATATCAGAGCTATCTCTTCATTTGCTCCAAAACAATTGTATTTTTCCAATGTACTATTGGAGGAAATATCTGATCATCAGAATCGAATGTATTTTCATGAACAAGTCATGAAATTCAGTGTTTTCCAGCAGCGTCATAGAGCAAACATTCATATTATAACCATCTTACAACACTAATATCAAAAATGAAAAATAGTACTGCATGAAAAGTAAGGCAGTGTCTTTGGTTTATTGTTTATTCAGGAATCTGATGGCAGTGGGGAAGAAGCTGTCCTTGTGCCGCTGAGTGTTCATCTTTAGACTCCTGCACCTTTTACCCAATGGTAGCAGAGTGAAGAGGGGATGGCCTGAGTGATGGGGGTCTTTGTGGACAGAGGCTACTTTTTTAAGACACCACCTCATGTAAAGGTCCTCGATGGAGTGAAGCCTGATCCCTGTAGTTTTGCAGGCCAAGTTAACAACCCTCTGGAGTTTATTTTTGTCCTGAGAATTGGCATCTTCATGCCAGGCAGTGATGCAACAGCCAGAATGCTCTCCACAGTACACCCGTAGAAGTTTGCAAGAGTCTTCAGTGACATATCAAATCTCCTCAGACACCTCACAAAGTATAGCCGCTGGTGAGGCTTCTTTGTGAATGTATCACTGAGGCTCCAGGACAGATCCTCGGAGATGTTGACACCCAGGAATTTGAAGTAAGTGACAAAGAAAAAGTTTTCAGGCAATGGACATGAAGGATAGAAATGGCTATTACCTTTGTACATCTGGCAATTTACATTATGTCTGTTGGCAATGACCATGAAATGCACCATAGTGACAAGAAATAGGAAAGGACCAAAAATAAATCGGAGTCACCAGGTTTGGAAGAGAAGCCACTAAAGTTGAATCTTTGTCCTTGAATAGATAGATAACCTTGCAGCCAGGTATATACAATTTGACTCATCTAGGTAGAGGCATTCATGGAAAATGGCAGAGTAAACCATGAAGTTGAGGGAAGTTGAGAAGAAAGGCCATCTCTGGTCAAGAGGGTTATGATTATCTGGCATGGCAGAAAGTTGTTTCTCTGGATTCAAACGTGGAGTTCAGAAGAGACCAGACCAAATTAAGAAAACATTTGAATGGATCAATTTGAACATCACAAAACAAAGATATTTTGAACATGGGTAAAGAATCGTGAGGGCTAGAACTAATAAAGAGGTATGTGGATTGTGCTAATGTGTAACAGGGAACTGAAGATGGGCCCAAGAGCAGAGCTATGGAATACAGCACTGACAACACCCAAATTTCAGGAATATCATTACATTGTCAACTTCAGGACAGCCTGGGGAGATCATGCTCCACTACCATTGATGGCTCTACTGTTGAGAATTTCAAGAATATCAAGTTCCTCAGAGTGCACCTGGCGGAGAATCTCACCTGGTCCCTTAACACAAACTCCATAGCCAAGAAATCCCAACAGCTCCCCTGCTTCCTGCGAAGGCCGAGGAAAGTCCAACTCCCACCCTCCATCCTCACTACATTGCACAGAGGATGTGCAACTTCATCACCACTGGGATTGGAAGCTGTATCACCTTGGACTGCAAGACCCTGCAGAGAAGTCTACAGAAAAGACCATTGGGGAACCTCCTCCTAGCATGAACAACATCCACTACACTCTATGCAAGCAGAAAGAAATAAACATTGCAAAAGACTCCACACATCCTGCATGTAAACTGTTCTGCTATCTGGCAGGAAGTACCGTAGCCCTTGGGCCCTTACGTCCAGAGTGGGAAACAATTCCCCCCCCCCCCCCCCACCCCAAGCCAGATGGAATAATTCCTGAGCAAATAGCTTGGTGGAAGGGACAAGAGAAGCGCAAGTATGAGAAGACTGTATAGTAGTAGTAACAGCATTATTGTGCAATCATCACAGACGAGTAATCGTCAAATGAGCTCAAACTTTGAGGAAAATAGTCAGTAGCGCAAGTCCATTTGCACATCCAGAAAATAATGTTAATTGGAAAGATTCGGCTTAAAGAGTATGGCACTTGTATTAAAGATTTACTATCTCCAGCCTATAACAAGGTGGAAGTGGGCACCTCAGCATTATCAACCGTCTGGGTCATCCGGAAGACTGCTGGGAATAATGCCACAGGAAAATCTGGAGACTATACTGAGGCAGTTAAGGATGCAGTCGGTAGAGGACAGATTACTTTAATCAAGCAAAAGCTGAAGGCAAAAGTTGAAGATTATGCTGAGTACAATGAGTTACACAGCGGGGTAAAAGAAGCTAAATAGGATGATGACGTCTTCTTGCATATGTCCACGTCTGACCCGGATAATAAAAATGGGGTTATTTGTGGCTACACATTTAACTAAATTCTCACCAGAGCAATGAGGCCAGGGGAAAAGAGGGAAAAGGTAGGAGATTATGCAGCAAGACAGGACCGGCAAGATGATGCAGACAAAGGAGGCATATAGCTGGAGATTGTAAGCCAAGGGGAAGAGGCCATGTTAAGTGTAGTAATTGTGGAAGGACAGGGCAATGACCCCAGACTAATGGTAAACAGTATTGTGTGATGATCATTAATCACTTCATCAGTCCCATCAGGACTGCTCTGCCAAAACTGTAGCCTGGGTGAAGGTTGAAGAGATAATACCCAGGTGGGGAATACCAGCCAGTCCTGATTCAGATCAAGGGACCCTTTATTAGAAAAGTGTTCAAGAGGCTAAGCATGTTGTTGGGGGTTAAGAAGTTGCTTCACGTTCCCTCCTGACCTCAGAGTTCAGGCATGGTTGACATAATGAATTGAATATTGAAAATATTGAATATTGAGAATATTGAAAGTTGGTCTCAGGTCTTACCAGCAGTTCTAGTGAAACTTCATGTGAGCCTAACTCGTGGGATAGGGTTTACTCCTCCGGAATTGTTGACAGAATGAATATGCAACTATCAGAGGATGTGATCATAGGAGGGCCAGAATGCCACAACAGTAGGACCAAATTATCCAGTTTGTACAGGAGTTGGCCACCTAGATAAACAATCTAAAAAGGGAAGCTATTGATAGACAGAGAGTGCAAGACTGGGAGCATGAGAATGTTCAAGTGAAAGGAAAAATGCCAGAAGCAGGAGGTAAGGTCATGGTTAAAGCTGTACGAGTAAACTGTCTTGTCCATCTGTGGTGTGGTCCCACCTTTCCTCATACACCTTTAACCATTACTTGACTGGAGAAACATTTGCCCTGGTGGTGGAAACTAAGGAAAAGCCAAAGTGGAAGTATTGATCCCACCTGAAAAGATTCCTTGGGCAGGAATGATTTGCCCATGCAAACATATCTCTGCACTATATTGGATGGTTAAAATGAGTCCAAACAAGGTACCATTAGGCACCTAATCATAAGGCTCTATTGGCCATATACAGCCAAAGGCCTAGAGGTGACACAGTTGCAAGGGAAACCATACCTTTAACTAGTAAAGAGGAATGTGATAAAAGGGAACCAAAGAGAGGCCCAAGAGTAGAGCTATGGAACACAGCAGTGACGTTGCCCAAGTTTTTGGAACTTCATTGATTATATTATAGCGTGTACCCGTTGCTCTAATAGGAGAATGGATTTATTGTTAAGTAAGTTACAGTCATAACAGGCAGCCATTGTTGAAACAGAGGCTTAGACTCATTGTTATCCAAGATAAACATGGATAATTAAGCATACTATTCTGTAATCATCCTTTATCTTGCCAGTGTAGATCTTTGTAAATCCCACCCTATAATCAAAACTACATTAATCAAGTTTCTGTAGTCATGTCCAATGAGACTATCAACCTTTACCAAAATCAGCTTTGACTGATCTCTTGATGTGCATCAGTTTTAATAAATCGACCGGTGTTTCAAACAGCAACTCCATGTGGTCTATCTATTTTCCCCAACAATGGGAAAGAATAATTACCTTTATTTTGTAATTATTTAGTGCACCTTGTGTGAGCGAGTCTGGAGGTTCTTGATTTCCCTAGTCTCTTCTCTATATTGATATAATTCACATTCAATGAATGCTCCCAACAAGTCAGTTTAAATTGTTAATAAACACCACAGACATTGATTGCAGCAATGTCAACTGTGGCTCAGTTGGAGGCATTCTCACATCGGAGTTAGAAGTTTGTTAGAGAAAAATCAAAGCTGACAGAGCTGTGTCACACTGACAGACAGTAACATGGTTGGAAGTACCTCCTGCAGAACCAGATGTTAAACTAAGGCCATCTCAGCCTCACCATTTTATCAAGAAATTACCTATGGGTTTTCAGGCTACCATTCAGCAATTAATCAACATCACCCACTGTATGTTTCTTACCACCCTGCGGTTTGTCAAAGCTGGCTTTGTGTAAATAGCTGCCTTCTTTACATTGCAACAACAGCTTCACCTCAACAGGTACTATTTAATTCAAAAGCAAAATCCGACAGATGCTGGAAATCTAAAACACAAGTAGAAAATGCAGCTTTTGTGAGGAGGGAAACAGGGCTAACGGGGTGAATGTTTAAGGCAGATGACCTTTCGCTTTCCCTTCTAAAGGATCCAAGTTAAATCCAAAGACTAATAGTGAGAGAGCAATAATCTAAGGTTAAGAAATATTAATGCAAAAGTAAAATTTGATTAATGCTGGAAATCTGAAACAAGCTGAACTGCACTAATGACTAATTTACAACTTACTGTAATACATTTGTCATTACTTGTTCAGTTTGCTGAATAGACACAAAATAATGTAATGGATATTTTAAAGGTTTAAGTAGTTGGAATTGTGCAGCCCACAGAAAGTGGGCGCCAGCACCATCTTGAAGTATGTTTAGAAAGATTGCAGTCAGTCAATTCAATTGTTTTATTTAACTATATTTTCCTTGGTTACTTTGATTAAATGTTACAACAATGGATTGTGCCACTTTGTGCTGAAGCAATCGGATGGTTTTGCAAAGCAAAACTGAATGGATTAAAATCGTCCATTCCAGTATGGAGAGGAACCTCTGTGTTGTGGAAGGGAGTGCAATGAGAGGTACCGCTCAACTCCCTCTTACTATACACAGGAAAATGTTAACACTTGGCTCGTTACCATCATCAGAAGTCAGTTTACAAAAGCAGAAATGTTTCTCATTCAGTAAAAATGGAAAATGAAATAGACATTTGATTTACTTTCCTGTAAGCTGAGCTTCACTATTTATAAGTTCACAATAAACAGATTCCTAAGTAAATTCTAAATGAATTAGTAGAACCCTTAAGAAAACACACCTCCCCCCTATTCCCACTTACTGGTTAATTATGATTTAAAACAGCCTTAGAGGTCTCACCGGAAGACATTGCACATATATTTTCTGGCAGTTAAAGTAATAACTGATCACAACTGTTTTTATATACATCAGACTATGTTAGTCAGTTTATGGAATCAGTGATCATCTTGTTTTAGTCCCAATTAATTTGTCTTGCTTTATGGAATTTAGTAAATGTAGAATTTCAAATACTTCTCTTTCTCTTTTTAATCCTCAAAATAATTTATTTACCAAATTATACAAATAATGGTAGAGCAGAATGTTCATGTGTTGAGCCTCCCACGTGCAACATGAAGAGAATCTCCAACCATTGGATGGTATTTGTGACCCTTGTCCAAATGATAACAGTCCTCACCAGTAGATATCAACTCCCAACTGTACCTCTCAGTACTTATGCATGGGATTTGTGGAGTTGAGGTTGTGACAGGTAGCTTTCTGCAATTGGTCAACAAGATCAATTTTGAAGAACTTGTTGAATTGATGCTGCAATTCTACATGGTGCAAAAGAAGCGACCACACAGATTCATCGGCTGGATATGCAGAGCTCCAACTACTTATGTGCACAGAGTCCACTCAAAATCAGTGCATGAGTAATAAGCGCCAATAGTGGAGGAAGGGAACAAAAAGGAGAGCTGGATTTTTAAAGTTTTGAAGATGATCAACAAGATTGCTGGTGGTTTTATGAAATTTAAAATTAATACCTGAATAATTTGTATTACATTGGTAACACACTAAGATCTTTGACCTCCAGGAATGTAACCACTTTTTTTGGAGAATATTTTATTTATAATTTTAAATATATTTAACAATTAATAACCATACCAAATACAAAACATCAAGAGAACCCATCCCTCCACCCCCTCCCCTCTAAATCCTAAACAAGTCCCCTCTAAACAGAGGAAGAACGAAGAAAAAGAAAAAAAAAATCATCCCATTGTCAGTGCCTACAGCAAAACATATGGAGATACAATAATACTACAGTGTTAAAATCTTTACAGAGGTCTACTGGCTAGCCAGTAGCAATTGTAACCCTATATATGGTGCCACTGAGGTACCTATATGCTCTAAATAAGGTTGCTAGATTTTTTAGATTGTGTGTGACCTTTTCAAGTGGGATGCAGCAGAAGACCATCTATCTATGAGTAGATGGGAGTCAGACTTCCATGTTACTGCTATCCACTTCCTGGCAATTTCTGTGAATTTAATTTGAGAATTAGTTAATGATCTACCAACTGTGGTAAAGTTCCCCAGAAGACACAGCTCTGGGCCTTCTGGGAAGGTGACTCCTGTGATCTTGGTCATACCAGAAGGGCCTCACCTTCGTGCAAAGCCAGGTAGAATGTAAAAAGGAACCAACCTCTATATCACACCTAAAACACAGCTCTGATAATTCAGGTTTATATTGGTGTAATTTCTGTGGGATAAAGTACAGTTGATGGAGAAAATTATAATGGACCTGGCATTGATAGTATGTAACCACATTTTCATGCATAAATGGAAATATTAAAGTCATCATTATAAAATATTAAGAAAGTTTAAATCCTAACTTTTATTTTCTGCCACAGGTTATTCTTTGCTGAACGACTTATCGTCTACAGATTTTTGCATTTCCTGTGTAACTCCAGCACTTTATAATAAGATAGAAAATGGCAGAAATACTCATCAGATTGGGCAGTGGCTTCGAAAAAAAACAGTATAAAGGCTTCAGCTCAGTTTGCAGCATGTTTTGCATTTGATTCAGATTTTCAATGTCTAGTTCAGATTTATTTATCATCTGACTGTACGAAACAGCATTTTCTTGTCCACAGTACAATATGGCATGTGCAGAAATGACAGAGAAAATGATAGATATACACCAAACAACATATTTTAAAATAAATAGTAGAGTCATGAAGAGTTGTTTTAGAGTTGATTTAGAGCATTGCTATCTTTTTACTTCAATATAATGAACCCATTACTAAAAATATTGAGGGTATTCTGGCTGACTGCATAATCCACCTCTGGATTTATTTTCAAGTTCCTTCTGACAAAAGTTGACTACCAGATTGCTGAACATGCAGATGTTCTTTGTGATCTTTAATGCGAAAATGATAAGAACCACCTTTTCAGATGTGATGGGGTCAGAGCTGACAAAATGTCAATATCAGGCCAGTTCAGGTTTAGACAAAGAACTCAAGAAATAGACCTCCTTCCAAAATCAAGATACTGCAGATGTCGTAAATCTAAACTAAAAATGTAGAATCAGGTAGCGTTTGACAAAAGAACAAAATACTCTATTTACAGATCAATGGCCTTTTGTCATCAAGCTTAAATATTGATTCTGCTTTTCCTTTTGAACTGTTGAGTATTTCCAACATTTTCGGTTTTAGTTTATAAAGGAAGCCATTGAAATTTAACTCCAACAGAAACTCAATGGACATCAGGAGAGACAATTTCTACAGACCAATCAGAATTTCTAAAGTAAGATTACAGTTCAATATTGTAGCTAATTGTTTTTATTTATGTAAAACAAAGTAAAATATCATTTTCTGAGCATTACTAACTTTTCCCTCTCAGAGTTTCAGCTCACTTACATTTTCAGTGAAGTGATATATGGATTCTGTACCACTTCTGCAATAATGGATTGTTTCACATTCAACAGAGGAGTGGGAGTAGAGCACATTGGTTGTAGATGAGACTATGTATGGTTTTGTCCCCTAAAGAATTTTTAAAAACTGACAATTCAACAGATTTTGTTAGTTTTTTTTTGGTCAATTTCTTGATTTTATTTTCACCAAGTTAGTCATCAACTTTACTTCGAAAGTTCAGTGGCTTAATTGTCATAGTATGAGGAGGGCAAGCAACAAATGCACAATTACCAGGAAGGTTTATTGAGACGTGTTACTGAGCAGAAGGAGAAAGGCGTAGTCAGGGGGACGGTTCATAGGAACCATCGAAAATAAGCAAGCACCAACCTTTAAACTGTTGAATCTGTGGGAATACCACAGGACCCTTATTCCTTTATAGTTCAAGGTTCAGAGTTATTGTCAGGATACATGCAGACATCACGTACAACCCTGAGTTTCTTTTTTCCTGTGGGGCCAGCAGAATTTCTACTTAATTGGTAGTGCCCAACAACTGCACTTAAGAAAATATGTGTGTTTAAAAGAGAGAAATATAAACAAAGAAATTCAAGCACATTGACTGTGAAATACAGAAAATAAATAACAAATTATGTGCAAAGTTAGGGTCCTTAAATTAATCTTGGATTGAGTTTGTTGTTAGGAGTCTGAGGGTGAAGGGGGTCACAGGTGCTCCTGAACCTGGTGGTCCAAGTCTTGTGACACCTGTCCCTCTTTCCTGATCGCAGCAGTGAGAACAGAGTGTATGCTGGGTGGCGTGATCCTTGATGATTGCTGCTGTTCTCTGACGGCAGCGTTCCATGTAGCTTTCTGCTCAGGGGTATTGGGGCCCCCATACCAGGGCATGATGTCGCTGGACAGCACACTTTCCACTACATATTGGTAGAAATTTGCCAAGGTTTTCAATGTCACACCAAATCTTCGCAAACTCCTAAGTAGAGGGACTGATGCGTTATCTTTGTAATGACATTCAAATGTGGGTCCAAGAAAGTTCTTCTGAGATAGTAACTCTCTGGAATTTGTTCACACTCTCCAATCCTGATCTCCCAATGATCACTGGATCATACTGTTTTGTTCAAGAATAGGTTTGATGGGTTTGTAATGGCACTGGTTTACCACCGCTTACAAACAAATAAAGAATACACTCACTCATTTCTTTCAGCACACCATGAAGATGACTTTCTTTTTTTAAATTGACTAGACACAACATTTCATTCTTCAATTCTCCAAACACCACCCAGCTAAACTCCTCTGACCTTCTCATTGGCTCACTGCCACATGAGTGATCCTGACACACTCACTCTCCTCCCGACGAAGGTAAGTATGCAACTGTGACAGCACAACCACCCACCCCAGCCTCTGAGCCATGCAAGGAGGCGATTGATTGGAACTGTCCCATTATGTAATGTTCTGGAGGCCTGACCATTCAGCCCAACCTCGTATGATAGTACAATTGGCAAGGGTACGACTGGTCCTCTGACCCTGGCCCCAACGCAGAACATGGTCCATTGATATATGCTGGCTTCAACCTTTCAATGGAAACCATGTCAGCCTTTTTATTTCTGTCGGCTCTCAAAAGTCTTTGGGTGGGGTGGTAAGACCTGAAAAGGACCATTGTAAACAGGCCGAAGAGGTTTGCAAACAGCATCATGCTGGAGGAACACAAGTACAGTGTTGTAAATCATTTTGCATGTAGACTGCAGGTGACACTTGCTGCATGGGAGTAGGTTGGAGTAATCTCATGTTTTACTGAAGATGATCAACATAACTAGCCAGATCATAGAGCTTTGCGCTTGGACTCGACTTTACAAACTCACCTGGCAAGGTTAAAAGGTTAATATAGTGCCATCTACTGGCTTGACCACTGAACATCCAAAATCTGCCTTATCTTCAGTACACACTCCAAGGAGAACCATGGGCAAATGCTTGCTCTACATAGATGCATCACCACCTACTGCTAACGCTGCCTTCATTTGTCAGTGGAAACAATCAATGAGGATGTTGGCCTGCGGATGGTAAGCCGTAATGAAAATAGGGGTAGTGCCCAGAAGATTAATGAGAGCTTAGAATAATGCCAACTAGAATGGAGACCCAAGATCTGTTGTAATAATGACCAAAACAATGAAAGATGATATCCAATGATCCATGAAAGATCTAGTATCCATCTCCACATAGATGTCAGTGATAGAAATGGCTTCCTGCTACCTGGTAGACCGGTCTTCATACACGAGCAGACAAGTATATCCTAGAGATGGCACAAGCAAGCCTTTTAAGTCTAGGTGCACATGCTGGCAACAGGAATCCAGAACAACAAAATCCCCCAGTTTGGATTTTGTGTATCTGGAGTCTTTACGGCATTGACATGGTGAGCAGGTCCTTGCCTTACAACATCCCATTTAACGAGGCCAGGTAAAATGTTCTGTAACTAGTTTGATTAATTCTCTTCTAATAGGTTGCAAAGAGACTCAAAAATCTCCAGCCTCATAGCTGCCAGCACAAAAGGCCTAGTCTTTCTGTGGAAATCTCACAGGCTAACTTTTCATTAAATTCATCCAGGGTCACATCTTGAAGATGGAGACCAGGGTTAATCCAGCGATACCAGACAAGATCAGGATAAGTGTGTTGCGCATGAGCCATGGCAGAAAAATCAATGGTAAGGCATCAATTTCACACCAGGACAGGGCATCAGCCATAGCATTCATTTTTCCTTGGATGTGTTGTTTGTCCGATGAAAACTGTAGGATGAAGTCCAAGTGCCAATGAGTAGAGATGTGTGCTTGCACTCACAGTATGTGCAAGAGGCTGGTGGTCTGTATAAAAGGTGAAAGGACGACCTTCCAATAGAAAATGGAAATATATCACTGCAAGATAGATGGCCAAGAGTTCTCTACCAAGTGTACCTTGCCTGAGCCGGTGATAGCTTGGCTAAAAAAGGTTCCAATTGTCCATGGACTCGTTGTTCTAATACTGCTCCCATAGCACTGACAGATGCATCTGTGGTAGGAGAGAGCAAGGAGAGGAGTAGGTTTTTGATGTACAAACATCATGGCATTCAAAAGTGCAGACTTCACATCATTAAAAGCACACATGGCATCATCTCCCGAAATAGAATTTGCGATGTTTGCAACTGTGAACATCCACCGAAAAGGTTTCTTGAGACCTAAATCCAATGTGAGTAACCTTTGGTCATATGTTTGAATATGAAAATCATTCGTGGTTTGAATGAACACATGACATATTGGGATGTCCGCACTCCTCCGTGGTTAGAGGAACCACAGAAATCTCTGCACTGGAATAGACAAGAAATTGAACACCTGAGAGAAGGTCTTTGAGGAAAAGATGGCAGCCGACATGCCCATGGGCATCAGTTGCCTCTACTGCCGGGCCTGGTCATTTCCTGGCTGTCATTTATAGAAGTCGCAAGGTGACTGACAGGACCAGGTGGCAGTACTAAATCACTGGTACTTTCAACAAATACTCTGTCCGTCACCTCTACCACATCCTTGACCACCACAATTCCAACCGAAGGAATTCCGTTACACACCCAAAGCCTGGAACTGTGTAGTCAGTGCTGTGCCATTTGCTGCTCCATTTCACTTATCTTTGATTGATATGGTTTAGGTGCTCTCTTAGATTGAGAAGATGCTGGCGACACCTTCAAGTGAAAAGGTGCTGGCATTTCACAAGGTGCTCTAATAGAAAATTAGGCAGTACATGCCTATACATGTTTCATTTGCTGCTACCTTCAATGTGGAGGTCATGAAAATAACAAGGTCCGCATGATCTGCCAACTGATCGAGGTGACATTTGAAAGACACTCGCCAAATGCTCTTGAACATGATGAGGTAAACACCGAAAGAACCTCTGTTTCCAAAAATCACTTTCAACAGGGTCTGGTCTAGCTAGCCTGTGCCACCTCCTCAACATCTGATGGTGGCCTATTGCCTAGGCTGTCTTCAGCCAATAATTGGGCAGTATGAGTCTCTCTAGATGGCTGAGTACATCGTAGAATAGCTGCCTTAAGCATGTCATATGGGAGATTACAATCCAGATCCACTAAGACATCCTCCACTTCACAAGCAATCTGCTCTGGAAGATGCTCCACAAGTAAACCATGCTTCATCTTCTGACTTGTCACACTGAGGGGAGAGAAACATGCTTCAAGGATCAAGAACCATGCTGGTCCATTATTAATAAAAAGGGGGAAAAACTTCAATTTGACCTCCCCAACCGCTCCTGTAAGGGGGTTAATCCTCATCACTATCCATTTAAATTAGAAGGTAGTGTGAACTCACAAGGTCACCACTCATAACAACACTGATTTATCACAGCCTACAAACAAATAAACAATACACTCACTTGTTTCTATCAGCGCACCATGAAGTCGACTTTCTTTTTATTACACACTAGACACAGCACTGCCTTCTTCAACTCTCCAAACACCACCCAGCTAAACTCCTTTGACCTTCTCAATGACTCACCACCACACAGTGATCCTGACACTCACTCTCCTCCACCCAATGAAGGTAAGTACGGGACTACGACAGGTTCAAAGAGAATCAAGGCTGGACACATGTTATCAACAAACAATGGGCTTTATTCATGCTCTGGGGAATACACAAAAGGGCACTCACTCATTCAGACTAGCCTGGAATAATACAGAAATAATTGCAGAGTGGGAATGAATAAATCACTACTAAACCTATTCAACTCTCAGTTGGGTATGAAAGGGCTCAACACACAGTACCATCAACTCTTTCTGACTCTAGCAGACACATGACACGAACAGTAAATTAATAACAATTAATAAGTATATCAAATGTACCTGGTTTCCAGCATTGCCCATGGGTCAGCATCCAGGACAGGTTGCAGCCTGGAGTTCAGTGATGACCTCCATAGAGCAACAGCAAACAGAGAGAGGGGAAAAACTGCACATGCTCAGCTTTTTCAATGCAAGACCCACCCACTTGACCTGATAGGACCAATCAGCCTCATGTGTGGGCAGATCCAACCCTTTATTTTGAATATTTTATTTAAGAATTTTAAAACCACATCCATGTATCCATGTTCAATAAAACTAAATGAAAAAGTTAAGTACATATATCAAAAACACACTCTCATCCCTCCCTTCCATTCCTGCCCCCATCCATCCATCAACCCTCCCTTAAAATATCAAAAAAAAGAAAAGAATAAGAAAAAAAAAGTTAGGAGAATGTCAAAAAGAAATATAAATCTCAATACAAATAATATTGGAACTGGGGGTTACCAACAGACCAACATGTTGTAAATACGGGCTTCATATTTTTATAAACACTTGATACTTAGTACGTAAATTATGTTATTTTCTCAAGTGCAATACAACAACGTAATTCAGCATGCCATCTCTCCATTTCTAAGTCTCTATCTGATTTCCAAATAAATGCTGTGCACTTCCTAGAAACAGCTAAAGCTGGTCGTAAAAATTCAATTTGATACATAGTTAACCTTAATTTAGGTCTAACCACTTTAATATTACCCAACAAAAATAACATTGGGTCATGTGGGAGTTTAACCCCTAATATTTTCTCCAAATATTTTCTTACCTCTAACCAAAAAGGTTTAACTCTAGGACACTTCTAAGTAGAATGCAAAAATGAGCCAACTTCCTGACCACATCTAAAACATAAATCTGATAATGTCGGGTTCAACTTATAAAATTTTTAAATACAATTGATGCAAAAAATTATATTGAACCAGTCTGACCCTCTACAATCCATACTATATTATCGTACACCTCTGGTTTACCCTTCCTGAAGTCCACAGACAGCTCCTTGGATTTGGTGACATTGAGTGTGGGCTTGTTGCTCGTACATCATTCAATCAAGTTTTCAATATCTCTCCTCTATGCCAATTTATTACCCCTTTTATGCAACCCACTTCTGTGATATTGTCAGCAAATTTGTTAATGATGTTATTCTTGTACCGAGCCACACTGTCATAAGTGTAAAGCAAGTAGAGCAGGGAGCTAAGAACACAGCCCTGTGGTACTCTGATATGATGGAGATTGTGGAGGAGATGTTCTAACAAATCCTCACTGATTGTGGACTGTAAGTGAGGAAATCCAGGATCTAATTACACACTGGGGTGTTGAGTCCCAAGTCTTGGAGTTTGCTGATTAGTTTTGAGGGGATGATGGTATTGGATGCTGAACTGTAGTCAATGAAGAGCATCCAAACAGGTGTGTCTTTGCTGTCCAGATGTTCCATGGCTTTCTGTTGAGCCAGTGAGATGGTATCTGTAGACCTGTTGCTGCAGTTGGCAAATTGGAACAGATCCAGTCATCATTCAGACAGGAGCTGATATGCTTCAACACCAGCCTCACAAATCAGAGATGTGAGTGCCACAGTTGGTATTCATTTAGACAGGTTACAACACACTTCTTGGAATAAATGATGCCTGTTTGAAACAGGTGCATACCACCACCTGTCAGAGTGAGATGTTGAAAAAAATCTGTGAATACATTGGCCTGTTGGTCAGCACATGTTTTTAGTACTCGGCTGGTTACTCTGTCCGGACCAGGTGCTTTCTTTGAAATCACTCTCCTGACAGTAGCCCATGTGTCATCCTCGGGTACTGACAATAAAGCATCATCAGGGGACGTGGGGGCGTGCAGTTGTGATTCCTTCTTTTGATGGTCAAATTGGGCATGGTATACATTGTGTTTATATGGGAATGAAACTTTGCTGTCCCCTACTTCAACAGATTTGGTTTTGAAGCAGGTTGAATCACTTTGGCCCTGCCACAGCTGTCGGATATCCTATGCTGTATCCATTCTCAACCAGAATCTTCACTTCACCTGAGAGATGGCTTTTTGTAGGACATAACTGCTGCTTGTGTAGTATTCTGGATCTTCAGGCTTAAATGTCTGCGATCTGGCTTTTAGCAGGGTCTGGATTTCATTGTTCATCCAGGGCTTCTGGTGGGGACACATTCGTCCACAGCTGTTGTGATGAAGTCTGTAATAACCCTTGTATAATCATTCAGATCCTCAGTGAGTTCTTGAACACCATTCAATCTACTGACGCGAGACAGTACGAATATTTATAAGCAACCTCTGTGAATAAAAACAGGGTCCTGGGGCTACACAGCAAAAAATAAGGCTCTTCATCCCACCATTTCAATCCTTAAGCAATCATTTACACGCATCCCATTTGATTCTCCCCATAGATTCTTCCTCCCATCTGTACACTCGAGAAAATTTACAAAAAGTCAATAAGCCTACCAAACCAAACATCCTTGGGATGTGGAAAGAAACTGGTGGACTTGGAGGAAGTCCATGTCCTCACAGGGAGGACTTGCAATCTCTGCACAGACAGTGCCATATGGCCAGAGTTGAACCCAATTCACCGAGAAACTCATCAAAACTCTAAGCCAGGAAACACCAGTGAGGGAAGAATAAATGAAACAATGAATAAACATATTGAAACAGACAAGGTATGAGTCGATGAGTCGATCAGATATTAGAAGCACAATACATTTGAGAAGTCAAGTACCGGGCACATTGGAACATGGACATGCCTCGGGGATCCTCTTAGGATCCTTGTCTGCAGGCCTCACTAAAAAAATAGCCAGTTATGTCTGATTGACTGCAAATCATCTGAATTCAAAGTGTGCATGACACAATGTATTTTGACTCTCATGAGGCTCTGCCACCATATCTACCCCACACGTTTACTCCAGTCTTCAAGTGGCCCTTTATTCACAAGAAGCGTTATCAGTCAATATGGCTATTTTTCCATCCTCATTAATTCAATGCCCTGGGCTAACTGTAATATTCAATGTGCCGTCCAGTAAAATCAGTGAGACCAGCTACCAAAGCAGTCGAAAAAATGAACCCAGAAACATCCCAATCTGGGACGATGTGCACCATTACCACAGTACGTCTATTCATTACGAATACCTAATCAACTCATTTCAAATTGTCCAATCTTATTCAGGAAATTCTAAGGAACAATAGTCCAATATTTGCAATAAAGCCTTCTGCTGCTTTGTTATACAATATTCATGCATCAACATACAGTATGAAAAAATAATTTATTGGGATTCACTGTCAGGAATAGTATCCTTTACTTTGTAGGTATGAAAACAGTTCAACGAAATCTTGGAATGAAACACAGAGGTCTGCAGATGCCGTGATTGTGGTAAAAACACAGAAGTGCTGGAGAAACTCAGCACGTCACTTAACACCAATAGGAGGTAAAGATATGGGCCCTTCTTCAAGGTATGAACGGAAAGCAGGCAGGCACTTAAATAAAAATGCTGGGGGAGGGGCACTAGCCAGGAGGCATAGGGAGACAGGACAGGAAAGGTGAGGACTGCTTGGGGAAGTGGGTGTGAATGCAGAGCTGAAGGAAAGAGAGACAGAGCTAGAGGAAAGGAGACATAGGGAGACCTCGTACATCTTTGCCACCTATTAGATGTTACTTCACATTAACTGCTCATTTTAATTTTGACGCATACAGAATAATCCTTCCTTGAGCAATGAAATTCCCAACAGCAACCAGATGATAGAAAGTATCCACGAGCATACCCATTACTAATCTCTCCACTGCTTGATACTTTCACAATCCGTAGCACCACCAAACCACCAGATGCTCTTGTATCTTCTCTAATATGGAACGTGTCAGATGTCTGTCAGTGAATAGCTGAACTACCTCTCTGCTGCTCAATGAAAACATCTTGTCGTGTCATACAGTGCAGACATCGGCCCTTCAGTCCACCGTATTTGTGACAACTATCTCATTCCATTTACAAGCTCCTGTGCTTAACCTGCAACTCAAATACTCATCCAGATGCTTTTTAAATGTTGTAAATCCTGTGCCTCTACCACTCCCTCAGGCAGAGCATTCCAGACTCCACCCACACTCTCAGTGAAAACATTCATCCTCCAGTCCCCTTTAAACCTTCCTCCTCATTTTAAACCCATGCACACTGGTCTTTTATACCTTTGCTCTGGGAAAACAAACATTCCTCTGTGCCTTATCTATCCACCTCTTAATTTTGCACATCTCCATCAGGTCCTTCTTCAGCCTCTTCTGCTCCAGAGAAAACAGATCCAGCATGTTCAGTTTCTCCTCATGAAAGAAACATCCCATGACCAGTCAGCAAGATGGACAATCCCCCTCCACCCTCTCCAGTATGATCACTTCTTTCCTGTAGTGTACAGAGTACTCCAGCAATATGTTCACAGTTTTACAAATTTTACCACAACCTTCCTGCTCTTGTATTCTTTGTCTGTCTAATAGAAGCCAGCATCCCAAATGGCCTCTTCACAACCCCGTCTACCTCTGCTGCCACCTTCAGGAACCTTTGGACTTGAACACCAAAGTTGAGCAATATTCACCACAATTCATGAAACACTCTCACTTCTCTATTTAAATGGTGCATAAGATGTTTGGAAGCACAGTGGTTGAGTTATTAAGCCAGAAGTTCAAACACGGGGAATTAAAATAGAAACATTTAAATAAATAAAAGAATTATAAAAGCAAATTGTCATCTGGGATCACTGATGCCCTTAGCAAGTCTGTCATGTGTGCAACTCCAGATCCCCCAAGGTGATGGGGCTTTAAGGGTCATTTGTGATGGACAATAAAAGTTGGGCTGGTCAGCAATACTTTATTGTATGAACAAAACTGGCAGGGCAAAGAGGGGCTTGGATTGACACCTCATCTGGAGAGTGAAATCTCAGACACTGCAGTCCTCCCTCTAATTTACACGGGATGGTCAGCCTAGGATTTGAACTCAATCTGCAGAATTTAAATCTACAGGCTCGGAACGAGGTTAACCCTTAGATAACCTTGCACAGTATGGAAAGTCAGCCAGGACTTCCAGTAACATTTGCTCAACCTTTAGATCCCCACCACCATCACAGTCCTTCACTCTGCCATTGAGTGGTTTTGGGGTATTTGCAACTGTTAGGTAGTTGCCTCTTCAACTTCAAGGTCTTGTCTAAAATCTTCAAGGTAGACAAGTGCAAGGTGCTGCATTTCAGTAAAAATAACCAGAATAGGACATATGCAGTTAAGGGGAGGCATTGAGGCATGCAGAGGAGCAAAGGGACCTGGGGGTTATGGTACAGAGTTCACTGAAGGTGGATTCCCATGTAGACAGCATGGTTAAGAAGACATATGGAATGTCATAAATCATAGTATAGAATATAGGAGCTGGGAAGTGATGCTGCAGCTATTTAAGGTATTGGTGAGGCCTGGTTTGGAGTACTGTACTCAGTTCTGGTCTCCAAATTAAAGAAAGGATATAGATAAGGTGGAGAGGGTGCAGAGAAGGTTTACAAGGATGTTGCTTGGCTTACAACATCTGAATTACAGGGAGAGATTAAGGAGATTGGGACTTTATTCATTGGAACATAGACGACTGAGAGGGGACTTGATAGAGGTATTTAAAATTATGAAAGGAATAGATAGACATAAATAGACTCTTTCCCCTGAGGGCAGGGGAGTTTGGAACAGGGCATGAGTTAAAGGTAAGGGGGAAAAACTTTAGGAGAAATATTAGAGGATACTTTTTCACTCATCAAGTGGTGGCAGAATGGAATGATCTTCCAAATGAGATAGTTGCAGCAGGGTCCCTTATTTAAGAGAAGGTTGGATGTGTATATGGAAGTTAGGGGTTTGGAGGGTTATGGGCAGAGAACGGGAGGGTTGAGCTAGTGGAGTTGTTCTAGTGAGCCAGTGAGGACTCGAAGGGCCGACATGGCCTGTTTCCACACTGTAAAAAGTTATATAGTTATATGGTTTCTTCTATTATCATGTAATAATGCATAAAAATGTAATATACATGATATACTTTTTGTCTGCCTTAAGTCAAAGAGTCGCATGAGCATTGCCTGAGTATTCTTAAGTGTTGCTGGTGGCCGCAGAAATTATTGTGCCTGTGAGGACCATATGATGGAGTGGGTGTAGAGAGATGGGGCATTGTGGGCGACAGGCATAAACCAAGTTGAAGATAGATGGATCATCAAACCATTTTATACACTGCATCCAAGTTCTGCTTTCTTCTTTGTTTACCTTGAATCACTGATTCTTGGTGACAGCCTTGGCTGTTCACTTTTCACTGGGAACAGTAAGTCTACCTTGTATCCAACACTAATCTCAGTTCTACAGTATTGAATTTTGTTGCTTCCTTCACCTCTTGATTTCCACTCATGCCCTTAAATTCAGCTGTGGTTGCATCGTGAGAGTGTCCAACATTTTTGCTGTGTGCCACAGAGAGGCCAATATCAGTTTAATAAAGTGAGATGATATTATAAAATCTATCCCAATAAGGCTTCTGTTTTATACACAAAACTTATTTTGTTCATTTTTTTCTCATTTATCCACATATTGTACAATATGTACCAAGTTTAAATCAGGTTTTAGTTAATGCGTTTCAAAAATAGAACCACTAATTATTATTGGTTCATCATGATATTTCATTTGTTTTTCAGCATTTTTGTAGTAAATGTTCATCATATCAAATGTTCTGCTTGTGACTTGGAATAAATAATTGTGACATGACATTGGGATACTCCTTTCATTTTATCACATTACTGTACTTCCATGAAGTTCACTGTGAATTGGGTAATTTGATGGAAATGCAGTCTCCTATTCAACCACCAGATGGTGCTCATGGCAAGACAAGCACGAACACCAACTCGCATTTAATGAACCACAAAATGAGCCCACAGATGACAACTGATACAAATGTCATCTTTTACCATGATGCTAACTGAACTACAATGTACAAGTCCTGTAGTTTGTGACAGCCTTGTAAAAGCAATCAGTATTTTAAAAAAATATATGTTTTTTAAATGGTAAGAATTATATTAGAATCAGAATTTATTGTCATGAACAAGTCATGACGGTGTTTTACGGTAACATCATAGAGCAAACATTTATATTATAATCATCTAAATGACATTGCTATAAAAAATGAAAATAATACTGCACGAAAAGTAAGGCAGTGCCCTTGGTTCATTCAGGAATCTGATGGCAGCGGGGAAGAAGCTGTCCTTTTTTTTAGGCTCCTGTACCTTTTTTACCCGATGGTAGCAGAGTGAAGAGGTGGTGGGGATCTTTGAGGACAGAGGCTGCTTTTTTAAGACACCATCTCATGTAGATGTCCTCGATGGAGTGAAGTCTGGTACCTGTAATGTTACAGGCTGAGTTAACAACCCTCTGGAGTTTATTCTTGTCCTCTATACCAGGCAGTGATGCAACCAGCCAGAATGCTCTCCACAGTACACCTGTAGAGGTCTACGAGCATCTTAGGAGACACACCAAATTTCTCATGTAAAGCCATTGGAGAGGCTTCTTTGTGATTGCATCAATGTGGAGGGTCCAGGCCAGATTCTCGATGAGGACTGGGTCGTGTTCCCCTGACTTCCTCCTGAATCAGATGAAAGATGAATAGTCTCTCTTCTTTGATTCAGTGAAAGGATTTATAGCAACATAAAGAATGTCATTATGCTGAAAAGGGTGTAGCAGAAATTTATGAGGATGTTACCACTATGAGTTATAAAGAAAAAACTTCTCTGGTGAACTGAGGAATGACCTTTTATTTGGATGTGCAACACAATAACAGGCCATTTCGGCCCTTGAGTCCATGCCACCCTATTTACACCACATTAACCTACACCGCCAGTGTTTTTTTGAATGGTGGGAGAAAAATGGAGCTCCCAGGGAAAACCCACACTCACATGGAGAATGTACAAACCCCTTACAGTGCGGGTCTCAAACTCTGGTCCGGTCCTGATTGTCAGCGCTGTAAAGGCATTGCGCAAACCGCTCTGCCAACTGTGCCACATTTTCGAGGTTCATAAAATTGAGAGGGGCATAGATAAGATGAACAGTGATTGTCTTTTTCCCAGGGTTGGTGAATCTAATAATGGAGGACATAGGTTTAAGGTGAGAAGGGAACATTTGAAAAGGGTCCTGAGTGCAATTTTTTCACATGGAGGGTGGTGGGTACATGGAATAAGCTGCCAGAGGAGGGGGTAGAGGCAAGCACAATTAAAATTTGGGTGAATCGATGGATAGGATAGGTTTAGAAGTATATAAGCAGAATGCAGGCAAATGAATCGAGCTCTGGTGGATGAACAAGTTGGACTGGAATGCCCATTTCTTCTTCTGTATAGCTCTATCACTTGGCATCCTACCATCCATGATTAAATAATGTTCTTTGTCTAATATTTCTCACATAAAATATGTGTTAGAGAATTGGAATTGTATAGGGTCAAAATCTCATGCTTGGATAAAATTGGATGGCCCAAGAAGATGAAATGGAGGAAGCTGGAATTGGCAGCGAGGAAACAGGTTGTGTCTTCCAGTGACTTATTTGAAGAAGTTGTCATTCATCCGATAGAGAGCAACAGGACAAAAATATGGGGAAATGAATCAAGAAAAGTGGGGTTGAGATTGAATAAGATGCCTAAAATTATGTCTTTGATAGGCACCATGTATAGATGAAAGGAAATGAGGAAATTTTACAACAAAGAACCTACAAAGGCAATGAGAGGAATCTAGGAATTATACTCATGGCAGGGGACAGCTCAGTGGCAAAGCTCCATGTTGCTGCCTCACAGCACCAACAACCCAGGTTTGGACCTGACCTCCAGTGCTGACAGTGTGCTGTTCAAACTTTCATCCTCCTCTGGCAAACCATTTCAGTTCCCTGCCCCATTCCCATGCCGACAGTCTCGTGCACTGCTCAACTGAGACCACTTGTAAATTGGTGGAAACCACACCTCATATTCCATCTGGGCACCCTCCAACCAGATGGCATTAACATAGATCATTGGTTTCCATTAGGGCCACCCCCCCCCCACCCCCACAACCCTCATCTCTCTCATTAAGCTTTAATACGTCTCCTTTCCTCCAGCTCCCCTCTCCTTATCTGTCTGTATCTCTTTCTCTTTCCTTTTCTCTATCCCTATCCCTCTTTCTTTCAGCTTTGCATTCACAGAGCTACCTCCTCCCGATTATTACTCAGCTTCTCTCCCTTACTTATTCAGGTTCCTGGCTGCTTCTTGCTCATACTTTGACTCAGGTCCGAAATTTTGGTTATATATCTTTGCCTCCAATAGACACTGCAGGACCTGCTGAGTTTCTCCACCAATTTTATATATTTACTACAATCACAGCATCTGCAGACCTTTTGTATTTCATTTCCTCTGGGTACTCTGTTTTTCTCCAGCATCCCAAAGACATCTGAGTGGTAACTGTAAATATTTTCCTTGATATGTGAGCATGTGTGACCTCACTCAACTGTACAGGCTGGCCCACCTCTGACCCTGTAACTCCTTCCCAATAAAGTCTGATAGCCCTCATCTCCTTCCACACCAGCCTTAGATCCGGGCCAGCAACATGTAGAGATGTGCCTGATGTTTCAGAATATTAAAGTCTTTAATCACTTGCTTCAGGTCTGCTTGTGGTTATTGATAGTGCTACAGGGAGCGCCGCACTGCCGGGGGGAGATGTGTGTACTCCGGGACTGGGGCCCATAATCCAGAAGGAAACAATCAGACAGGTCACAGAGTGCATACTTTATTGAGCCGGCATTCAGAGCATGCCGTGTTGAGGGAAGGAGGTCTGCTGTGGGGAATCCCTCTCCCCTTGTCCTGCACTCCTCAGTCCATGTTGGTGTAGATGTAGGGACTGGGTGCCTTGAACTCAGCATCTCCCCGCCCCAGCCACGAGTGGGCAATATTGGCGTCGGACACCACTCGGCCAGTGCTGTTGCCTACCGTCTCCTCCTGGGGACAGTAGGCAACATTGCAGGAGGAGGAGGAGGAGTTGGAGGAGGAGGTGGCCAAAGCTGGGCTGGTCACAGGGCAGGCCCGGCAAAAGAAGTGGTGCCTGTGGGGGTGGTGGCATTGGTGGGAGGAGGCGATGGAGGCTTTCCTCGAACCTTGGGCCTGGCGGGGCCTAGGCCGTTCCACAGCTTTCCCTGGTAGTTGGGCCTGAAGGGGCCTAGTGTGCTTCTTAGACTGCCCCGGTAGTAGGGCATGGTGGTACCTAGAGCCCTCCACTGCCTGTCCCGGTATTTGGGTCCGACAGGGCCCAACCCTCTCCACAGCCTGCCTCGATCGTTGATCCTTGGCATAGGCCCAAACCTTGCGTGAATGCAAGCCACTTCGGGCCTGCCGGGGACCTGACCCAGAATCCTCAGGGCTGGGCGCATCCTTGGAGCAGGCCTGAGAGTCAGGAGTGAGGGAACAGGAGTGAACTGACAGGCAGAATGGTGGTGAGGCTTCCTCTCCCCTAAGGTCCAAGGAGACCAGCCTAGCTGTGGATTGGAGATGAGGGCAGCAACACACATGAGGCTGGGTCCGGAGGACTGGGTCTCCAGCCTGGACACAATGAGGATCATCCACCTCCTCTGCAGTCAGTCCAGGAGGCTTGCCATCACGTTTTTCCTGATCCAGGATTTCTGGATTCTTCCCTTGGGCCACATCCTCGCTGGAGTTGATCAACTCTGCAGGAAGAAAACTATCCCATCACATGTTCTTGAGGTGGGACACAGAGTGAAGCTCCATTCTCCCGTCGCATCACTCTCTCCTGGAATGGGACAGAGAGTGAAGTTCCCTTCTCCCGTCCCGACACATACTCCTGGGGTGGGAAACAGAGTGAAGCTACCTTTCCCCCTCCCCCACGTGTCCCGTCACACACTCCTGGGGTGGGACACAGAGTGAAGCTCCCTCTCCTCCATCCTATCACACACTCCTGAGGTGGGACACAGAATGAAGCTCCTTGTCCCCCTCCCTCCCCCCCACCATCCCATCACACATTCCTGAGGTGGGACACAGAGTGAAGATCCTTCTTCCCCCACCCTCCATCCTGTCACTCACTCCTGGGTTAGGACACAGAGTGAAGCTCCCTCTCCTCCATCCTGTCACACACTCCTGAGGTGGGACACAGAATGAAGCTCCTTGTCCCATCACATACTCCTGAGGTGGGACACAGCGTGAAGCTCCCTCTCCCCCATCCCGTCACACACTCCTGGGGTGGGACACAGAGTGAAGCTCCCTCTCCCCTCCATCCCGTCACACATTCTTGAGGTGAGACATAGAGTGAAGCTCCCTCTCCCCTGTCCCATCATACACTCCCAGGAAGGGGCACAGAGAGAAGCTCCCTCTCTCCCATCACATCACATGTAGTTACGGTGGGAAACAGAGTGAAACTCCCTTTCCCCTGTCCTGTCACACACTCCTGGGTTGGTACACAAAGTAGTATCCTCACCCCTGTCTTATCACACACATTGAAGGTGGGCCATAGAACATTACAACACAGAAATAAGCCCTTCAGCCCTTCTAGTCTGTGCTGAACTACTATTCTGCATTATCCCACTACCCTCCATACCCCTCCATTCATGTACCTGTCCAAATTCTTCTTAAATGTTATAAATGAGCCTGCCTTCACCACTTAAGCTGGCAGTTCATTCCACCCTCCTACCACTCTCTGTGTGAATAAATTCCCACAGATGTTCCCCCTGTACTTTTCTCCTTTAACTCTTAACAGATGTCCTCTGGTTTGTATCTCAGTGGAAAATGCATACCTATATTTACTCTATCAAAACCCATCATAATTCTCTATATCTCTTTCAAATCTCCATCATTCTCCGACACTACAGGGAATAAAAGTCCTCACCTGTTTAACCTTTCCCTGTATCTCAGTTCCTGAAGTCCAGGCAACACCCCAGTAAATCTTCTTTGCACTCTTTCTATCTTATTGATGTCTTTCCTGTCATTAGGTGACCAAAATTGCACACAATACTCCAAATTTGGCCTCACCAATGTCTTATACAACTTTAACATAACATCCCAACTCCTATACTCAATACTTTGATTTACAAAGGCCAATATGCCAAAAGCACTCTTTACAACCCTACCCAACTGTGATGGTACATTCAAGTAATTATGTATGTTTTCTCAAGTCCTTCTATTCTACCACACTCCTCAGTGCCCTACCATTTATCGTGAATGTCCTTTCTTGGTTTGTCCTTCCAAAATGCAACACCTCACACTTGGCTGCATTAAATTCCATCTATCATTTTTCAGCCCATTTTCCAGTTTGGTCCAAATCCCTCACCAAACTTTGAAAGCATTCCTCGCTGTCCACAACTCCTCCAACCTTTGTGTCATTTGCAAACTTGCTGATCCAATTTACCACATTATCATCTAAATCATTGATATAGATGACAAACAACAATGGTCCTAGCACTGAGCCCTGATGCACACCATTAGATACAGGCCTCCACTCTGAGATGAAATCATCCACTATGACTATCCGGCTTCTCCCCTAGCCATTGTCGAATCCAATTCACTATCTCACCATGAATACCAAGTGTCTGAACCTTCCTGACTAACCTTCCATGTGGGACCTTGTCAAAGGCCTTATTAAAGTCCATGTTGACAACTTCCACAGCCTTTCCATCATCAACTTTCCTGGTAATCTCCTTGAAAAAGCCACACACAAAGCCATGTTAACTATGCCTAATCCGTCCATGGCTATTCAAATAATGGTATATCCAATCTCTTAGAACACCTTCCACTGATATCAGGCTCTCTGGCCCATCATTTCCAGGATACATTTGGAGCCTTTTTTTTAAACAATGGAACAATGTGAGCTACACTCCAATCTTCTGTCACCACACCCATGGCTAAGGATATTTTAAATACTGCCAGAGTCCCTGCAATTTCTACACTAACCTTCCTCATTGCCCAAGGGAATATTTTGTCAGGCCCTGGGGATTTATCCACCCTTATTTGCTTTAAGACCTCAAGCACCTCCTCCTCTTTAATCTGCATAGGTTCTATGAACTCGCTGCACGTTTTCCTTACCCCACGACTCTGTGCCTGTTTCCTGAGTGAATAGTGATGAAATAAAACATTTAGGATCTCTCCCATCTCTTTTGGGTCCATACAAAGCTGACCACCCTGATCATCAAGGGGACCAACTATGTTCCTTATTATCCTTTTGCTCTTAATATACCTGTAGAAACCTTTAGAATTTTTCTTCACATTTTCTGCCAAAGCAAACTCATGTTTTCTTTTAGCCTCCTGATTTCTTTCTTGAGGTTTCTCTTACATTTTTATACTCTTCAAGTACCTCATTTGCTCCATGTTGCCTATACCTGTTACACACCTTCCAAACCAGATCCCCAATATCCCTCGAAAACCAAGGTTCCATATGCCTTCTAACTTTGCCTTTGATCCTGGCAGGAACATACAAACTCTGTGCTCTCAAACCTCCACCTGCCTCACACATCCTTGGCAGAAAATGTATCCTAATCCATGCATTCTAGATCCTTTCTCATTTCCTCAAAATTGGCCTTTCTCCAGTTTAGAATCTCAACCCAAGTCCCAGACTTATCCTTCTCCATAATTAACTTGAAACTAATGGCATTATGATAATTGGAAACTGTCCTGTCTCGTTTCCTCATAAGAGATCCAGTATTCCGCTCTCTCTAGTTGCTACCTCTGTATATTGAATTTAAAAACTTTCCTGAACACATCTGACAAACTCTAAGCCATCCAGACCTTTTTGCAGTATGGCGGTCCTAGTCATAGGTTAAAATCCCCTATTATCACAACTTTGCTTTCTACAGCTGTCTGCTATCTCTCTACAGATTTACTCCTCCAATTCTCGTTGACTATTGGGTGGTCTATAATACAACCCTTTGAGAGTGGTCATACCTTTCCTGTTCCTTAGCTCCCCCCACATATAGTCTCAGTGGATGAGACCACTGGTCTGTCCTGCCTGAGCACAGCTGCGATGTTTTCCCTGACAAGCAATGCCACTCCTCCCTCTTTCATTCTCTCCCCCCGTTTTATTACATTTAAAGCAATGGAAGCCTGAAACATTGAACTGCCAGTCCTGCCCCTCCTGCAACCAAGTTTCACTAATGGCCTCAATGTCATAATTCAACATGCCAATCCATACTCTAACCTTGTCTGCCTTTCCTACAATACTTTTTGCATTGGAATAATCCACCTGAGAAACTTTTCACCACATACAACCCTTTGACTTCTGACATACCTGCAAACTTCACATCATCTTTTCCCTCCTCCATTCCTTTATCTGCTCTGGCACTCTGGTCCCCATCCCCATGCAAATCTAGGTTAAACTCATCAGAACAGTACGAGCAAACTTTCTCGCAAGGAAATTAGTCCCCTTCCAGTTCAGATGCAAATTGTCCCATCAGAACAGGTCCCATCTTCCCTGGAGGAGAGCCCAATGATCTAGAAACCTGAAGCCCTCCCTCCTACACCATCTCTTTAGCCACATGTTAAGCTGCATTATCCTCCTATTTCTAACCTCATTAGCACGTGGCATGGGGCCTGAGGTCACACCCCTGAAGGTCCTGTCCTTCAACTTTGTGCCTAATTCCTGGAACTCTCCTTGCAGGACCTGGTCACTGTATCTGCTCATGTCATTGGTCCTTACATAGAACATGACATCCAGCTGCTCACATTCCCTCCTGAGAATGCCATGAACTTGATCTGAGATATCTCATACCCTGACACCAGGGGGTCAATGTATCTCGATCCCTTCCACAGAACTTCTTCTCTGTCCTCTCAGCATAACTACAGCTTGCCTCTTCTCCTCCCTTCCCTTTTTAACTATCAAACCAGACGCCATGCCAAAGACTTGATCGCCATGGCTTGTATCTGGTAGATTGTTTTCCCGTCCAACAGTATCCATAAGGGGGTGGAACGGATAGCGTAACGGAAATCCGTGCTGTCCGTAAGGAGTTTATACGCTCTCCCTGTATCTACATGGGTTTTTCCTGGGGGCTCTGGTTTTATCCGACCATTCAAAATATATGGGGGTTATAAGTTGGTATAATTTTGCAGCTTGGGCTCATGAGCTGAAAGGTCCTGTTACCGTGCTGTATGTCTACAAAGAAATAAAATGGTGTACTTGTTACTGAGGGGAACGGTCACGGGGGTGCCCTGCACTTCCTGCCTCTTCCCTTTCCCCCATCTAACCTCCTCCTGCTTCCTAGGTGTGATAGCGGACCTGTAACTCCTGTCTGTCACCCTCTCCACCTCCCGAATGATCCAGAGTTCATCCAACTCCAGCTCCAATTCCATAACTCAGTTTGTCAGGAGCTGCAGCTAGATGCACTTCTCTCAGATGAAGTTGTCAGGGATACTGCTGGCTTCCCTGACAACCCACAATCTGCAAGGGGGACATTCCCCTGCCTTGGCTGCCATTCCCACTGTTAATGACTGGAGGAAAAACTATATTAGATAAATAAATGCGCTTACCTGTGCCTATCTGCTGAATCCTTTTGGTTCCTTGAGTAGGTTAGCCCTTATTTACTTCAAATCCTGCACCACCACCTCAGCCCCTAAACACTGATGTCCCTTGAGCCAAAGTCTTACCACTCTGACTCAGACCACTCCGTTGATGACTTCTCTCTCGATGTCCGCTCCGCTACACAGTACCTCACTTTGAAAGTGATGCTCAACTTTTCTTTTATATATTTTCTGGCACTGCTTGGGGCATGGCATCAATTGCACTAATCAGCTTCTTTCTGCTGAGTAATGTCCTTTCCCCCCATTGTAACATACACTCCAGGGCTGGGGCACTGAGTGAAGCTTCGTCTCTCCCAATCCCAACACATGTTCCCGGGGTGGGACACAGAGTAAAGCTCTCTCTCCCCCATCCCATCACACACTCCCAGGGTGGGACATTGAGTGAAGGTCTCTCTCCCCTGTCCTATTACACACTCCTGGTTTTGGACACAGAGTGAAGATCTCTCTTCTCCCGTCCCATCACCCACTCCCAGGGTGGGACACAGAATGAAGACTTCTCTATTTTAGAGGAAGGGAGGGAGGGAGGGAAGTAGGAGGGGGTGTGAGAGAGTGGGAAAGAAAGAGCATCAGCCAGCTTTTCTTGTCACTGATGTATGTGCACCATTGCAGAAGCTCTGTAATCTCAAGGATCGACTGGGTGTGTGATTGTGGGGTTGGGACGAAGAGACAAGGAGGGAAATGGCAAGGACTTACTTTTGGCCATCTGAGGGTATGTCCAGAAGTGGAAATAAGATGCAATTAGCTGTTGGAATCTGGGTAAAACCTGCAAAAGGAGAGAGAGGTCAAAGAGGTCCTGCAGAGATAGAGTCACTTCCAGGGTGGGACATGTAAGCTCCCTTCTCCCCCATCCCATCACATTTGTGGGATCTTTACCTTGCTATCTCTCTCCCCATCTCTTCCACCTTTATTTCTTCCCTCTCTTCCATCCTCTATCTCCCACTCTCTCCCATACCCCCTCTCTCTCCCTCACTCCCACTCTTGCTCCCCTCTCCCTTCCCCTCTCACTTCCTCCACTGTCTCCTCCCTCCTCCCCATCACTCCCTCCCCCTCTAATCTACTCCATTCTCTCTCCCTCCCCATTTCTCCCTCCCCCATTCACCTTGTACAGTATGTTGATGAGAATTTGCAAGGCCACTACAGTTCCCAGGATGGCCAGGACCAGCTGCCCCATGTGCTGACAGCAGTCTCCTGACACCTTGCTGCAGGCTTGTCCAGAAACACCCATGTTGGCAAATCTCCATGGCAGAATGGCCATCGTGTGCCCCTGCCTCTCTCTCTCTCTCTCTCTCTCTCTCTCTCTCTCTCTCTCTCTCTCTCCTCTCTCTCTCTCCTCTCTCTCTCTCCCTCTCTCTCTCTCCCCCTCTCTCTCTCTCCCCCTCCCCCTCCCCCTCCCTCTCCTTCCCCTTCTCTTGCTATCTCTCTCTCCAACTCTCTGTCTGAGCTCGGAGCACAGTGGGTCCCAGGTGAGGTCAGCCAGGGCTGGGACACCACCTCAATATCTCCTAGCGACCACATTGTCCATAATCTAGGTGACTGCAAGGACACAATCAGCTATTGTGAAGTGGGTCATGACCAGGATTGCCTGTACATGTGGCAGAGTATATAAACCGTCATTTTCTTTTTCAAATGTCAATAAATCTTCTGGTGTGTCTCTGTTTTTCTCAATTCATACAAGACTTTTTTTTAAATTAAATCATCCTTACAGCTGCAGCATAATTTCCTTTAGCAACCATGTGAAGTGTAAATAGATTGTGCAGTGTGCTTCAGGAGCACGATTAAATCTGCAGGGCACATCTTGTGTCATTGTTTTATCATGAACTTCTAAGTTGGTGGCTGTTCTCCATAGACACCAGCAGGGGATATTATAGATCCATCATTCATCCCACAACGTTGGATAGATCTAGGCCTCGAGATTCCAGCGAAGTACCTCATTCGATATTTCTTTAAATACTCTCTGTAAACTAAAGTTAAAGCTGCAGTTGTGACCACCATGGTGTTATATTATAGAAATAGTTTGACTATACAATGCAAAGCATTCAATCATTTTATTTCCCTGAGCACATTATCTAATAACCCAGACATATTTTACTTAAATATAAAATGTACTTGAGTGCTAAAACAGATACTGTGAGGTGACAAATGAGGAAAGGACAGGGAATTGAAAATAACTTAAAGAGATCTGGAGAGAAATCATCATTAGTTGACATTAGATTCCAAGGAGAGCATATTTGTATATAGCCACTGGTAATAATAAGCACATTTATTGCAACATCTAGAATTATGCTATACGACCATAGGGCATGGGAGTAGAATTAGGCCATTTGGCCTATCGAGTCTTCACCACCATTCTATTATGGCTGATTTATTGTCCCTTTTAACCCCATGTAACCCTTGATTACCTTCCTGATAAAGAATATATTTACCTCCAAAGTATCCCCAATGACTTTGCCTCCACAGCTATCCATGGCAATAAATGCCACAAATTCACCACCATCTGGATAAAGGAATTCCTCCTTATTTCTTTTCTAAAGGACCATTTTTGTATTCTGAGGCTATACCATCTGGTCGCAAACTCCCTCACCATAGGAAACTATCCAGGTCTTTCAGTTTTCGACAAGTTTCAATGAGGTACCCCCTGACTTTATAAACTCCTGCAAATGCAGTCTCAGAGCCCTCAAACATTCCTCATATGAAAACCCTTTCACTCCAGGAATCATCCTTATAAAGCTCTTCTGGACTCGCTCCAATGCCAACACATCCCTTGTTAGATATAGAGGTCACAAATGTTCATAATATTCCAAGTGTGGTCTGACCAACATCTTATAAAGCCTCAACATCAATTCCACCAAAGTGCATGATCATACACCTCTCTTCACAGTACTCCATCTGCCATTTCCTTGCCCAGTCCCCTAACTTATCTGAATCCTTCTGCAGACTCAGTGTTTCCTTCCCACTACCTGCACTTCCTCCAATCTTTGCATCATCTGCAAACTTGGCCACAAACCCACCTTATCCACCATCGAAATATAACATGAAAAGAACCAGCCTCACTACAAAGTCTTGTGGAACACCACTGGTCACTGGTGGCCAACCAGCAAAGTCCCCTTTTACCCTAATCTCTGACTCCTGCTGCTCCTCCAATTTTTCTATCCATGTTCGCATCTTTCCCCTAATACCACAGGCTCTTGCTTAGTAGCCTCATGTGCAGCACCTTATCAAAGGTCTTCTGAAAATCAAAGGAAACCATATTCACTAACTCTCCTTTATCTATCCTTCCCGTTATTTCCTCTAAGAATTCCAACAGGTTTGTTAAAAGCCTAGATTCTGGATTGGTTCTGGAGGAATGGAAATTTGCAGAAGTCACACACCACCCTTTAAGAAAGGGGGTAGTCGAAGGACAGGAAATGTCAGCATGAAATGACACAATGCATTGGCACTGCAGTTCACGTTACATTTCACCTTCTATAATAGAAGCAATGTTTTGTTGATAAACAGTGTCCGAAATGACTAAAGATTGCACGCAATGACCTGATGGCCTTCTATGTATTAGCCAAATGAGAATGTATCAATGAGCCTTTTGATCAGAAGGACCTGAAGGAAATATCCATGAGAGAAGTGGTTTGGAGATGGGTGGAGAAATGGTAATGATGTGCATAGTGTTGGTGATGCACAATGGATGACAATCTGAGATCTAGAGAATGCCTGATTTGGCACAGAGTATTCAGTGTGAAAAACGCTTGATTGAAGGTTAAGATTTTTGGACTAACAGTCTGTGATGTAAAGAGTGAAAGGAATATTTGTGATGGTTAGGAAATTTACGAATGCCAAATCAAAGCAAGACATAAAACAAGTACGCCAGATCTGAGCGAGAGAAAAAAAAAGCTGCATTCTTCTCAGTTATCTTAAGAAACAGCTGCGCCAATGAATATTCAAAGCAGAACATGCAGTTGTACTCGAACCTACCTTCTGCTGAATCTTATTGGGTGTCACGTCCTAACATTGAATATGCCAACAGATCCATAAAAGAAGATACACACATTTTGAATCTTATTTTAATTAAGGAGGTGACTCACTGACCATGAATCCAAACTCAGCATAATTCCACAATATACTAGTCTAGATATTTGTAATTGAAGGACAGGAGGGCTGTTATAATGGGTGGAAGTGCCTTAATGATTGTGTCAGAAAGTGCATGGAACAAAGGGAGAAACAAATACAGTATAGACTTGATGTTGGTGGAAAGGCCAGAATTGTTTTTTTTTTGCCCTTCCCTAATCAATCCTGAATTGAAGAGGTAGTGGAGAATAGGCCACAGTGATGAGTGTAGGTCAGACCAATTAAGGATGGCAAATGTCATTTTCTCTCAAGGACATTTGTGAAGCAGATGACTTTTTTATAGCAATCCATACGCTTTGTGTTTAATGCAAAATTTATTCATTTTATAATTCAAAAAAAAACACTTTGAATTAAATCATCTGATTTCAAACAATCTAGCCCTTACAGTGAGATTAGAATTTGTAAATTAAAAAAAAGGGAATGCTGGAAATAGATAGCTGTTCAGGTAGTACCTGTGGGAAGAGAAACAGAGGTCATTTTTCAGCTTTGATAAACCATTTAAAATCGTGTCCCTGTTCATTGATTAACCACTACACTATTGTGCCTTTGAGTATTCACACAATGGAACTGAAGAGATATAGACACTGCTCTATAACAAAATGGATGTGTTCTGGACAAATATTTCATTAAGCAAAATTGATATGCAGTGTGGGCATATTTATATATACTGGCACATTATTCCTTAGAGAAAAAATAGATTTGATTCATTCAGAGGAATACAGTGATGCAGTTCCAGAAACTCAGATTCAATCCCAAAGTCCAGTGTTGTCTGTGTGGAGTTTACATGTTCTCTCGGCGACTGGGTGCATTTCCTCTGGGAAGTTCAATTTTCTCCCACATCCCAAGGATGGGCAGGTTGGAACCAGAATTGGCCACCATAACTTGCCCCTGATGTGTAGATGTGTGAAAGAATCTCAGGGTGGGGGAGGGGACCCGTGAGGGGGTGGATGTTCATGAGACTGTGGAGAGAGCAAAAATTTAGACTCATGTATAATTCATCTAAAGAGGTGATTGGTGCAGCTAATATGGCCTCTGCCACAGGGCTCCAATGACCCAATTTTAATCCTGATCACTTGGGCTGTCCGTTTGGAGCTAGCACATTCATCCTGTAACCACATGGCTTTCATGCATGCCCCTCCCCAAATCCACCCTCGGTACTCTATTTTTCTTCCACTTTCTAAAGGTAAGTGGCTTGATTGGATAATTAATCACTGTAAATTACCCTTCAGTAGGAGCTAGAACCTGTGAGGAGTTGATAAGAATGTGAGGTGAATAGATTACAGGACAGTGAGGGAAATTGTGAGCTCGTCTTGTCCCCATGAGCCAATGTTTTCATTTAAACCACACTCTGAATTCATGCTGTGGCTCATAACCATGGTCTCAGGGACCATCCTGTGCTAACCATGGGACCATTGTACACGACTTGCTCCCTTGAAGGCCATGTTGCCCAGATCACTACTGATTGCAATTTGGCTATTTTTCCTCCCAAATGCTGTTGCTTTCTCTTCCTATGATGTACAGGCTGGCCGCCCTCCTCCCCGTAAAATTCCCCAATAAAGGCCGAGCTGCCCTTCATACCAGCCTTGGAACCGGGCCATCAGCATATGAAGACGTGCCTCTAGGTTATTAAAGCCTTTAATCACTTGCTTCAAGTCTGCTTGTGGTTATTGATTGTGCTAAATTTAATAAACTAAGTAAGTGCCATGGACAAGGCAATTCGTGTGGAGAAGCTAGAGACCCATCCCAGGGATCCAGAGGCCTCCATCAATTTCGACATGTGGCTGCACTGTCTCAAGGCCTATATGAGATGCAACGAGATTGCAGACGATGCTGATAAGTACAATCTACTCTTATCCTCTGTCAGCCACCGAGCTTATCAAATAATTCGAGACTGCGACAAGTATGACGACGCAATGGCCCTACTGTGGCAGCGGTATGGTGTCCCCATGAGCTCATTACCTTCTGGTCATCCGGCATCAGGCCCTTGGTGAGTCTGTCGATGACGTCGTGAGGGCCATGCTGGAGCTGGGACAAGCCTGTGGGTGCGGAGATATGTAACTGCGGTAGTCTACCAAAAGGAACTCACCCACGATGGGCTAATGGCCGGTTTCCGTTTGAACCACGTCCAAGAGCAACTCCTGGAGAAGGGCAATAGGATCCTGCAGGAAATTGTGGAGCTGGGTACTGCTATCTTGGGATGTGGGGTCCCTAACAGCCGCTGCTGCCATAGAGCACACGAGGTGCAACTACTGCAGCCAGTCTAAACACCCCCGGGAAGTACTGCCTGGCCTGTCGCACAACTTGTTCAAAATGCCAGAGGAAGAAAACTATACCACGGTATGCCAGTCTAAACTGCGTGCAGGCTGCAACCAGCGTCATTATCTTGGAACAACCAACTTCTGGCGTCATTTCTTGTGGTAGAGAACTGAACGGCAGGAACAGGAGGAAAACAACACAGGTTGATGTCATTTCTGGACCCCACCGCGTGCAATCAATGGGGGGGGGGCGCCTTCTGGATCACCAGGATGGCCATCTTGGTGGCAGCTGCCACCGCAGTACAGCAGCAGCGACTCGGAGAATGAATTGACTCTGGCCTCAATCATTCTGGACTAGAACAGGCCAACCAACTGGCACGATCCATGGCGGACATAGAGGTAAACGGTCTCGCCACAGGCTGCCTCTTTGACATGGGGAGCACTGAAAGTTTCAAACACCTGGGCACTCTACAATGCTATTCCCTTGCCGTGTTCCCTGCAAGGAATACAGTAGCACTAGTATCAAAATCCCAATCCACGGAAATCCGCGGGTGCTGTACAGTGACTCTAACCATGAGGGGTACGAAGTAGAAAAACTTCAAGCTGCTCGTCATGCCCCACCTCTGCATGCCGGTCATACTGGGACTGGATTTCTAGTGCCAGCTTAAGAACATGCTCATGCAGTTTGACAAGCCCCATCCTCCCCTCACGTTCCAAAACAACCAATTCCTGGGTAGCCCACTCATTGCTCTAAACACAGCTAATCAGACACTGGAATGCCCCCAGGGCTGCCTGACCTACAGCCTGGCCACCCTCTGGGTCCCTTGCCCCCCTCCCACCCCATTCCAGAATCTCACCCCTGACTTCAAACCAGTCGCTACGAAAAGTAGGCGATACAGCACTGGGGACTGAGAGTCTATAAAAGCAGAGTAGGGTGACCTCTATTGGAGGTCATTTTAGAGCCCAGTAATAGCCCCTGCAGGCATAAGTGGTGGTAGTGAAGAGTGGGGAGAAGCGCTGGATGGTCATTGATTACACCCAGATTCACCTCATTGGACACCTACCCCCTCCTTGCAAGCCAACAGGGTGAGCAAGGTTGCCCCAGTACCTTCTCTACCTTTGACCTCAAGCTTATCACCAAATTACGATCCATCTGAGGACCGTCTGTACATGGTATTCGAGGCTGACGGCCGCCTCTACCATTTTCTGTGGGTACCATTAGGCCCCACGAATGGAGTGTCCATGTTCCAAAAGGAGATGGACCATATGGTGGAAGACCATAAATTGAAAGCAACATTTCTATATATGGACCAATGTGACCATCTGCAGCCATAATCAGAAGGAACACAACACGAACCTGCAGAAGTTGCTCGCAACGGCCAAAGCCCTAAACTTGATCTATAATCAATAGAAATGCTTGTTCCGCACTTCACATTTAGTGATATTAGTGTACGTAGTGGAGCATGGCATCATTGCCCCCAATCCCAACTGTATGTTCCCCCTCTTGGAACTTTCATTGCCTCAAAATCTCAAGGCCTTGAAAAGATGCCTGGGGTTCTTCTCATACTATACCCAGTGGGTCCCCAATTATGAGAACAAGGCCCACCCTCTGGTGAAGACCACCACGTTTCCCCTGTCGGCAGAAGCCAAAAAAGCTTTTGAGGGCATCAAAGATGTGATTGTCAAGGCGGTGATGGGTGCCATTGTTGAATCCATCCCTTTCCAGGTGGAGAGCAATGCCTCTAACTTCACCCTGGCCACCACGCTGAATCAAGCAGGTAGCTCCATGGCATTCTTTTCCTGGACCATCCAGGGGCCCGAACTCAGGCCCTAGCCCATCGAAAAGGAGGCCCAGCCCATAGTGGAAGCTGTGCGCCATTGGAGGCACTGTTTGGCTGGCAGACCATTCACCCAGCTGATGGACCAGAGAGCCATCACATTCATGTTTAATAATAAACAGTGGGGGAAGATCAAAAATAATAAGATCATGAGGTGGAGAATCAAACTGTCCATCTATAATTATGAACTCTTGCACCAGCCTGGGAAGCTCAATGAGCCACCCAGTGCCCCGTCCTGCGATACCTGCACCAACATGCAAGCAGACTCCCTCCAAGCCCTCCATGATAGTCTAAGCCACCCTGGAGTCACCAGGCTCTACCACTTTGTGATGGCCCCCAACCTCCCCTATTCAGTGGAGGAGATCAGGGATCTGACCTGTACCTACTCGGTCTGAGAAGAGCAAGCTGCACTTCTACCAGCCAGAGAAGGCTCAAGTGATCAAGGCTACCCGCCCCTTCAAACATCTCAATATGGACTTCAAGGGCCCCCTCCCCTCTACGAATTGGAATGTGTTCTTCCTGAATATTGTGGACGAGTACTTGATCGTTGATCCAAGTTCATGAATGAGGGGTTCTGCCAATATTTCCTGACTAAGGGCACCACCAGCTACAATCCCCATGCGAACAGGCAGGTGGAAAGGGAGAATGGCAAAATCTGGAGGGCAATCCACTTGCCCCTCAAGTCAAAAGGGATGCCCTTCTCCTGTGGAACTTCCAGAAGCACTGCATGCCACCAGATCCCTACTGTGTACAGCTACAAACAGGCCACCCTCCATGAAAAACTGTTCTCTTCCCCCAGGAGGTCGGCTTTAAAAACCCCCAGGGCCAGTCTGGCTGGCAACCCCAGGGCCGGTGCTACTTCGCAGGCATATTAGGAACCACAAGGAGGTGCAACTCCTTCATGCGAACCCACAATACGCCCATGTTCAGTACTGAGATGGGTGAGAAGACATGGTGCCCATCCAGAACCTGGCTCACACAGGGACTCCATCAACGGAAGTGCATCCGGGACCGCTAGCCACTGAACAACTTGCATCTTGTATCTTGCTGACAAAAAAGTGCTGGAACCCACCACCATTACCCTTCATGCTCCCCATCCCTCCACCACATCTGCAACCACAAACTGAACCCCAAAATCCCCCACACCCCTCTGAACTGGTTCAGACTAATACAGTTCACTCCTGGACATTCTGGTCGCTATATAGGTCATCACCCCGCAGGAGTAGACAACTACATGACTGGCGCTGCAGTGATCACAGAGGTTGATAAAGCCACTGGATCTGTGAAGTGTAAAAGACTGTACAAACGGTGTCAATGGAGTCTGTCGCGCTTCACTCCACCGGATTTTATCCAGAAGGAGTGAATGTGATGGAACACAGCATTGCGTGTATACTGTAGTCTGGCCACCCTCTGACTCAGTAACTCCTCCATATAACATTCCCCAATAAAAGCTGAGCTGCCCTTGTCTCCTCCCTTCATACCAGCTTGGAACCAGGCCAACAGCATGTGAAGTCGTGCCTATGTTTTAGGCTATTGAAGCCTTTAATCACTTGCTTCAAGTCTGGTTGTGGTTATTGATCGCACTACAATTCATGCCTCACTTCCTCTCTGAGATTCTTATTTGGACAGTGACGTCACTCATGAAGAAGCAGGCTTTCACAAGTCTTGACACAAATCACAGGCTGTTAGGTGCAGATCAAGGTGAGAACTTCAGTACGAATATTATGTATGAGAGTTTACTGTCATATACACGTACAATGTGTAAATGTACCAAAATTCTTACTTGCTGCAGTAAATAAGATACACCAACAACAACAGCATGAATTTAAAAACAACAGCATGCCATGAAGCAGAAAATTAAGTAAAAAGAGAGAGATAAATTAATATTAACATTTACAGGTAATATTAAAAAAAAGCAATGTTGCAGGCCCTCAAGTAGTTTATGGATAGGATGATATAGAGATAATATGGATAATATGGAAAGTTGTTGGAAACTGTCCCTGAACCTAGAAATGGTGGGCTTCTGGCTTCTGTACCCTCTGCCTGGAGGTTGCAGTGGGAAGAGATTGTGAGTAGGGTGAATAATGTCAGGTGCCCTGTTGAGGCAGTGCCTCAAATAGATGTCATCACTGGACAGGGTTCTGTGTCTGTGATGGATGTGGCTAGATTTGGATTCTTCTGACCTGACAAAGCTCTATCTCTCTCTCTCTCTCTCTCTCTCTCTCTCTCTCTCTCTCTCTCTCTCTCTCTCTCTCTCTCTCTCTTTCTCTCTCTCTCCTGCACCCCCCACCCCCACTCTCTTCTTTCCTTTTTCTCTCAGAGTCCTCAAATATCCATCACCCCAACCCGGCCCATCTTGGGTGCAAGTACAACCACTAACCCCTCTCCATCCTAAGCTAAGCTAATTGACTTTTGATTCCCCCCCCCCCCCCCCACCCCTTCAGGCCTTCAACAGCAATCACATCACTCACCGTAATATACCAATTGATGTTTAAGCTCCCCAATCATTTCCCTGACCGCCATCACCATTGCTGTTCCTGATAATACCCCTACATACGCTACTAATATTCTGCCAGATTTTATCCACAGTCTTCAACGGCAACACGCAAATAGGAAAGTCTATTCAGCCTGTTGAATCAGTGAGCTCTCTTTGAGCCTTGAACAAAGGTAAATCTTGCAGCAGTGGCCCCTCAAAAGAAAAGTTTGTTTGGCTGCAGTACATTATCCACGTACCGTGTCTTTCCAGGCACCAGAAAATTCCTCCTTTCATGCCTTTCCTTAACAAGCAACTCTTCAAAAATAATTCACTGACTCTGCACCAATTTGGGATGTCCCAGATGTGAAAGACAAAATAAATTGCAAGTTCCTTTCTATTAAGCCAGGATCTGCTTTTCGACAATATGTAAACTTTCAATTTACTTAGGTTGGATAAAGTGTCAGTATTTATTATGTCACTGTTGCCATAGAAATCTATTAGGCGAAGCAATACACTTTGCTGTAGTGTCTTCCACACTGGCATCTTTGGTGAGATAAACTGCTACAAAACACTAGTAATAAATATTTGCATGAGTAATATTTCAACCATTCAATTTAAAGTTACTTTAAATATTAACAGATTGCATCAACCCCTACCCCACACATCCATCCTACCCAATATACAGTATATAAGATAAGATTTGGATCTTATAGAGGGTAATTTAGTTCTACCATAAAGAAGAATATTGTATGAAATAAAAATAAATAACAAGAGACGGTGTTTTTTTTATCTGTCAGTTCCAGTTGAATTGCAGACAGATAGGCACATAACAATGCAAAAGAGAAAAAGAGTAAGTGCATGTAACACCTATGAGCATCTTGCAATATTCCTTTTGTGAATAATGCATACATTTCTGAGTTCATCTCAAAGGGTAAGCTTGGTTTCAGAATCTCCATGTGTTACATTAATTCTTCCCGTTTTGTATGTTAAATGAAGCTATGATGCTGGCTTCAGGAAGATAAGAGATGCAGTGCTTTGGAGACATAGCTTTATCAACATTAGGATTTAATAGCGTATTTATGTGGGAGAGAGCTGCCAACACTGAAAATGTCCTTGTAGTCACAACAAGTAATGTTACTGATGAATTAATGGCATCCACTACAAAATATTATGGGCAATGACATGATAGTTTATTCATAAATTATCTATTTATTTCCTGTGTGCATTTTACAGAATTAGTCCACATCCTTGAAATTCACGGTAACTAACAAAACCACTTATTCCACCATTTTTTGTCAAAGATTAGAGATACAATTTGACTTCCGGTGGAATGAATAGAGGCAGTTAGAAAAAAGAGAAGAGAATTAAAGAACAGTATTTTCTTTTTCTCAGTTCAAGAAAACTTGTTTTCATTGCTGCATGCAGACCACACTCTGAATTCATGCTGTGGCTCATTACCATGGTTTCAATGACCGCTCGGGGCTAACGATGGGACCCCACTACTTGAGTGGTAGTATTAGATTCAGATAGATGCAGCAGATTAAATACTGCTGCAGATTTCAAAGGGAATTATTATTGTGGCTGAAACCAGTAACAGAATTTATTACACCAGGTGTTAGAGTTTGCTGGACACTGTAACTGGGATCGTTGGCATGCAGGTGGGGAGGAAAAGAGACAATCCAAGCAATAAGAAAGTGGGAGGAGGGAGACCAATTAATGAGAAGTCATTTGCAACGGAGGTAAGGAGCGATTTTCTACAGGTGTGTGGTGCAATGGTATGATTATTTCTAAGGGTTTCTTTGGACAGTTAACAAGTTTAAAAACATTAAATTTATTTTTCAATTGACTATTTACTTCGCTCCATCCTCAACATTCACTGGAGCGACTTCATCCCTAACATCGAAGTACTCGAGATGGCAGAGGCCGACAGCATCGAATCCACGCTGTTGAAGATCCAACTGCGCTGGGTAGGTCACGTCTCCAGAATGGAGGACCATCGCCTCCCCAAGATCGTGTTATATGGCGAGCTCTCCACTGGCCATCGTGTCAGAGGTGCACCAAAGAAGTGGTACAAGGACTGCCTAAAGAAATCTCTTGGTGCCTGCCACATTGACCACCGCCAGTGGGCTGATATCGCCTCAAACCGTGCATCTTGGCGCCTCACAGTTCGGCGGGCAGCAATCTCCTTTGAAGAAGACCGCAGAGCCCACCTCACTGACAAAAGACAAAGGAGGAAAAACCCAACACCCAACCCCAACCAACCAATTTTCCCCTGCAACCGCTGCAACCGTGTCTGCCTGTCCAGCATCGGACTTGTCAGCCACAAACAAGCCTGCAGCTGACGTGGACATTTACCCCTCCATAAATCTTCGTCCGCGAAGCCAAGCCAAAGAAAGAAGAAGAATAGTTTAAATATTCCTGAATAGTAGCTCCACCCCATTGTTCTTTCCATCA
The DNA here is from genome assembly GCF_036971445.1 of Narcine bancroftii. Classification (NCBI taxonomy): domain Eukaryota; kingdom Metazoa; phylum Chordata; class Chondrichthyes; order Torpediniformes; family Narcinidae; genus Narcine; species Narcine bancroftii. The sequence continues at coordinate 38,638,575 of NC_091477.1, forward strand.
AAGTCAGTCAAGAGATTTTGGGACTTTTGCAGCTTGGATCTTGTTACTGGGCTGGAGGCTATGGAAGGGAGGCTAAAGAGATCAACCCTTAGCATTCGGCCTAGGTAAGAGGAGCAGGCAGGAAATCTAGATAGTCACTTTAGACAAAGCTGAAGTTCCAGCATGATCCAATCATCAATGCCGTCACTAACAATTAGAGCTACTTCCACAATGCTCCAATAACCCAAATTCAACCACAACCCATGGCACTGACTCTGTGGAGTTTACTTGATCTCCCTATGACTGTATGGTTTTCCCCTGGGTCTTCTGGTTTCTTTGCTCCTCCAAAAGATGCGTTGGTTTGTAGGTTACTTGTCATCAGTGTATAGGAGAATATGGGAGAAGTTGAAGAGAATTGGTAACAGGAAAACAGAAGGAGGTTCAGGAGAGATGAGAATGATTGGAGGACCAGTAAAGGCTTGCTGCGTTCAATGACTCCCTTCTAAATTGTTAGAAGATACAAATAAAATATAGAACCATTTCATTTCTAGATGTTTCAATGCATGGCCTATCACACAACTAAGATTTAAACACTTAAGCATTAAGCACGTTGGTCATTATGTAGCATTTACAAATGAAACATGACCTAGAATAGAACCATCTATCGATACATAATTAATTTCCTTAATGAAATTTCAGAATTTTAAGCTTGCTTAAAGAAGACCATAAAGGAAAAAGGCAAAATCCCTTGAATTTAAGTATCTTGATTTTGCATTACCTTCCTTAATTTTCTTAGTTCCTTCCCTCCAGGTAATTCAATTTAATCCACACCAAATTTCCATTTTAAAGTTGATACCTATAAGTGCTCTGTGATTATAAGGGATTGCTAAAGCTGGTATGTGATTGGAAAGAAAATAATTTGAAAACCACTCTTTTAATCATACCTAATTGACTCGTTATGTGCATGGTTTCATAACTCCAAAGGAAATGGGCCAATGACAATTCTTCTCAAGCATAATATTTCAGCAGTGGTTCGTAACCTTTCCTTCCCACTCGCATACCACCTTAAGCAATCCCTTACTAATCACAGAGCACTGATGGCATAGGGATTACTTAAGGTGGAATGTGAGTTTTAAAGAAAAGGTTGCCCATTTCTGATTTAAATACTAAAGATAATACTTAATGGTCTTACATGAGAATAAGTGTAGAACAAAACAACAGCATTAATGTACAAGATTGGCTAGCATAGAGAAGTGTCTGATACTGTAAGCATTTAAAACTTTCTTACATAGCATTTTCATGAGGAAACATGATTTAATAAGTTGCACGAAAAATGAAAACTAAGATACTGAAGATATTAAAATCTAAAAACAAATCAATTTGTTCAATACTTATGGAGAGAAATGATCAGATGCAGGAACATCTGAACTCATCCTCACCATTTAGTGCAGGAGCATTGCAAAATTTCCTGAACTGAAGGGTCAGATACACTTTATATCTGACCTCCTGATTTAACAGCTCCATTTTTAAGTAACTGTACCATTTTCTATGTTTTTAGCTTTGAATTAATAATTTAAAATGAGTAATGTTCTTCTAGTATTTCTAAATGTCTCTGAGCTATTTAAATATGGCGGCACTGCTGGGATGGCTGTAATGGCTGCACACATGAGACCAGGGAAGGTGACCACGGCAGCAGACCAGCGATGGGACTCAGTGGCTGCAGGACCCACATAGTCTGCGGGATGTTGGCAACTTCCAATCAAAACTCACACAGGCTGTGGGCTGCTGCCAACTTGCAAACAAAGGACCCACACTGGTATCTGGTGACTGGCTCATGGGAGCCAGGTATCAGAATCAGAATTTGGCATGGTGCTGAGGGCAAGAGGGGCTCCCAAAGGACCTCAGATGCTGAAGGCTTCCTAATCATATCAGAGGTTTGGACCTGGAGCTTGTGTTGCCAATGGCTTCAACAGAGGTCTGTGTGGCTGCAGAGGCTGTGGGAGCGCTGAAAGCAAATCCACTGGCTCTCAATATATCTGAAAGGACTCTCTTTTCCTTTTTATTTCTCTTATTGTTAGGGTTGTTGAGCAATGCTCAGGGCCCTGTTAATTTGCTGACTGTTTTACAGAAAGACTCAGTGATTACAATGGTGGATGTGAGGAGCTATGAAGCTGAGAGTCATATATAAACCAAAGGTCAGTTTACCAGGAGCAGGCCAGCTTTGCTCAATGTCAATGAGAGATAAGTAACAAGTAGACCCTTGCCATTAAGACATTTATTTCATGAAGTGATAAAAATGTTTGCCTTTTTTTTCAGTTGATTTGCTGCAAAAGTAAGTCCATTATTGAGTCCGCTGAAAAATTTGCACATTATCACTGATGAAGGATAGGCTTGTCTAGAGCATCTGTATCACAGTCTAGTTAACAACTCGATGTGGAGAACCACTCTTGGATGTGAAATTCACAAGATCACAAGCTCTAGGAGCAGAAGGAGGCCCACTGGCCCATCGAGTCTGCTCCTCCATTCTAATCATGAGCTGATCCATCCTCCCACTCAGCCTCACTCTCTGGCTTTCTCCCCATAGCCCTTGATGTCCTGACTAATCAAATACCTGTCAATCTGTGCCTTAAATACGCCCATCCACCTTGCTCCCACAGCTACCTTTGGCAACAAGTCCCACAGACTCATGACATTCTGACTAAAGAAATGTTTCCACATTTCTGTTTTAAATTGACATCCTTTTATCCTGAAGTTATGCTCTATTGTCCTGGAATCCCCTACCATGTGAAACATCTTTGCCACATCTACTCTGCGCAGGCATTTCAGCATCTATAAGCAGCCCCCCCCCCTCCCCCATCCTTCTGTACTCCAACAATCGATCTTCATATTGCTAACCCTTTCACTCCTGGCATCATTCTAGTAAACCTTCTCTGAACACTCTCCAATGCCAGCACACATTTTCTCAATTAAGGTGGTCAAAACTGTACCCTGAAAGTATAACCCTACAGTGATCAATAATTTCAGGAAAGGGGTGCAAATCCTGATCAATCCTTACTCCGATTCCAGTTTAAACACTTATCTTTGCTTTCTTATTTTCAGTTATGTAGTTCAGCATCAGTAGAAATGTTGTGGCGACTGGAGGTACAACTTCAAAACAAATCAGTTCAAGCAACATGCTCGTTGTCTGTAGCACATATCAAAATTGCAATTTCTAACCTTCTATATCTCAATAATATCTTAGTTAAACAAAAGTAAATATAAAATAATGTTCTAAACAAGAAGACTAACTAGAATGATAGAATAAATGATGTTATTACCCACCTGGCAAGATAAAGACTGAAGATCTCTCCAGTAGGGAGGGCAATGAGAGTTGGCCTTTCAAGATTATGGAAGAGTTTGACAGGTGTAGAAAAAAAATGTTTTCACTTGCAGGAAAGTCAGGATGAGATCATTGCTAATCAATCAAATTAGGAATTTAGGAAAATTCAGGTGAGGTTTCAATATAAAATGTCCTATTACAAGGAAATGCTGATGCTTTGGTTTGATATATTGGGAGATTGACTTGAAGCATAAGGGGAAAAGTAGCAAAGGAGTTTATTGATGGGGTTAGGAATCCATAATTTCTTCATCAACTTTTTAGTTACTTGATGGTCTCGAACTGGAAGATGCTATGAAGAATAACTGCTATTCAAGCTATTGCTCTTCAAGCATGTGAACCTGTAAGAGTATTTTTTAATCATTACAATTGTAATGTGGGTAACAGATGAGTTGCCATGTCTTACAGATAAATTGAAGGATTAATCTTGTGGGAGAGATTGAAAACATCAGAGCAAACATTAGCAAAAACTGAAATAGCAAAACCTCTTCTGCATTCCAGTTATATCTTGGATACAAAATAGCTAGAATTCCATATTTTCATAATTGAAACTCTATGTTCCAAATAGTTATAAGTTACAGACTTGCACGTAAGTTAATGGGGAAAATAAGGAAAGTTAAAATAACAAATGCTTATTCATTATTCTTTGTTATTTTCTCTCTTCATATTTATTTCACTTATTTCATTTAGGAAATAGCAAATTGTAGCCTTGAGGGAGATGCACATCCAGAAAGCTGTTGCATTTGGTTCTTCCCAGTCAGAACTCCTATCAGCTGAGATAGTGGAAATTCTAGCAGAGCTGCCCTTGTCTGATTCCTGGGGGAACAAAAACATGGGGAAATTAGTGGGGAGATTGGCTCTTGCACCTGGGTGCATTTTTCTGTGGACATGAGAAAGTTCTGTGCCTTGGGATGTGCTACTTCATATCAAGAACCAACAGAGGCTCAGGCTTCTGGAATAATGGCATTTCATCTTCAACATTTGGAAGAAACAGTTCATTTGCATGTAGTTCTGAAAAGTTCCTCAACAGATGCACAATGAGAGCCTGAAATGTCATTCCCCTCTTCACAAACTCCACTCTTTATACCCACCACAAACTTCACAACCTTACCAGAGATTCGATTTATTCCTGCCTAGAATAAGCTGAACTAAAGTCTCAGCATTCTGTTTTATACCATGTGGCTTTTCTCTGCATCATGAGGAATATTTTTCAAAGTTCTGCACCATTGCTTCCACCACTGCATTGCACCAATTTCCTGGACATCTTATCTATGCCTTTGCTAGCTCCTGTCTTGCTACTTCCAGTTCCTTCCAGTTACTCGTTCTGCAAGTTCTATAAATTTCAACTTATCCAACTTTGGTTTCTGGCTCCTCCACATTTCATGCTTTGAATTCTCATCCAAGTGTTTCTGTTTGTCCACTCTATAATCTGATCAGGTGATGCAGCTCCTTAAGAAATTTCTATTACCCTAACCTAAATTTCTCCTGTATTTTCATATCGTCTAATTCAAGCATTGGCAGCAGTGTTTCAGCCATTTGAGGCTGTGTATTTTCAACACCCTTTCTATTTTCTTTGCTCCCTCATGACATCTTTTCTTTTATTCTCTTTCGCACGAACCAGGATTTATTTCATTGCCCACAGCAAGAGAATATTCTGATATTCTTTGGTAAAATTTGTTTAGCAAAAGAGCTGAATTTGAAATCAAAAAGTAATCTTATTATTATCACCCATCTTTTGTTAGAAATTGTAAATTATAATCATTCCAACTACACAAGATAGAGGAGGTAGCCACAAAAGAAGTCAGCCAACTGCAGCAAATATAAATGTTGAAGTCATTTAGTGTACATTTACAGCCTGGTGCGACTCCCTTGACCGCAGCCTCTGCGGGTTCTTTGCTTCGAGTCTCCAGCAGCCCACTATGTGTTTAGGTCATACAGCCGTAGATCCCCTCACTGGTCCGCTACCATGGTCACTGTCCCCATGGGTCGTCTCCTCCCCTGCTTCTCCTTCTCAGATGATGGTTGGTGGGGGGTGTTCTCCCTCATTTTATGGAGCCCTGCACCAGTCCTCTGTTCCCCTGGAGTTTGCATTCCTTCGTGGCTGCTGCCGATCAGAGGTGCTACCATCTTTGGCGCAGACCCCACGGTCGCAGGATTTTAGATAAAATAACCAGCAAACCAAATTTTTCACTCCCTTTGTGATTCCCCTATCCGGTATTCTGACAGGTGCAGGATATTTCTTTCTTCCCAAGGTTCCCTCCAATCCTGTTAAAATCAATATTCTAGCTAACTCATCCTCATTCAAATGGCCATGGTCCACTAATTTAATTCCATACTCTAGCATGAGTACTATGAACAATATAACCATACTGTTACTGATATATTCCAAATAGAGGGGGGGAGGTACAATCTAAATGCCTCAATCAGTAATTTATTAATCTTTCTTTTCAAATGTAATCATACACTGGGCAAATTATTGCTTCAGAACATGTTAAAACTATGTTTTAATGCTTTAGCGCCTTGACATTAAATGTTACTCACCATTGAATAATCCTATGGAACATTCTTTATTATGAAATCTACAAATACAATAAACTAATTAGATATCATTTAATTTGACAATGGTTTTTAATGTAAAATGTTTGCTCCATTTTATAATTGAAGTGCGGCTCTTGTAATTAATCAGTTAATACAATGAAAGATAGGAGAAAGGGTTGATTATTCACAAAGATCATCTTCAGCATACTTGCAGTCTTCCAAATGAGATAGTTATGATGTCACCATTTGAACATAAAATAGCTCCAAGGTGGTGGGGGGAGCATTTGATTTAGACAAGTAAAATGTTTTTATGGAGTAACAAAGGCCTCAAAATTGATCCGCTGAGTAAGGGGCTAAATGCTGGGGTCATCAGACCTAACAGATTTTTCCCCCCACTTTTGCTTTCTCTTATAGCTTCTTGAGTTACTCTCCTGTGTTTCTTTTAAAATGTCCACTCACCAGTGGGTGCACTGAATGTGGAAATAAGAGCAGCGTGAGGCTGGCCCCTTCTCCCATTACTGACGGTAGCGTTGGGATTTCAAGTGGATTTGCAAACCCCGAAGTTCCCGTTAGCTTTGCTCGGAACTTCTGGAGAATGCACTGCAATATTGGAGGACTCGCTGAACAATAAGTGGCCGATCTCTGGTGCTGAGGAATCGGTTTGAATACCCCAAACTAATTTACAGGGGCTATAAACAATTAACTTTCATAGAAAGAACCAGCTAAGCATCATTTCATTTGTAGAGGTCTTATTTAAAGGATTTAAGTGTATTTCGTGTTTTTATGTTTGGGTTAAAACATACAGTAATTTTTTAAAGTTTTTAAATGGTTTGAATGCATTTGGTAAATTTGGGATACCTTGATATATGTTGGAAAATTTTTAACAGTCACTTAAACCAGGAGCTTGACCTAATTAGTTGAAAAAAAGATTTTTGTTAAACTGTTCTGTGGGTGAGACTTAAAACAATATTTGTCTGAGCAAGACCCTGCTACTACGTAGGACACCACTACTGAAGATTGAATTGGCCCTGGATACCTTTGGATTTATGGTTGGAGTGGGACAACAAGAAGTTCAAAAACACATCAAGGTCCTCCAAATTCAGGAAGTTTCACACACCTGCCAACAAATAGTTGCATTCTATTATCATGTAAGATGATAATTAGAAGTAGGAATAAGATATTTGGTTCTCGTTCTGTTCTCACTGCTGTCATCAGGAAAAGGGTCTAGGTGCCACAAGACTCGCACCATCAGGATCAGGAACAGCTGCTAACCCTTCACCATCAGACTCCTCAATGACAAAGTCAATCAGAGACTCATTTAAGGACTCTTGAGGACTTAAGGACAGTGCATTTTTATTGATTTTCTTTGTTCTCTCTATTCCACAGTCAGTTTGTTTACATTTGTTATGTTTATGCTGTGTCCAGTTTATTTTCTTGCAGTAGCAGTTAGTGGTAGTTCTGCCTGGCCCGCAGGAAAAAGGAATCTCAGGGTTGTACGTGACGTCATGTATATACTCTGACAATAAATCTGAATCTGCAATCTGTTTATTCCAACTTTATTCAATGAGGAATGGTTGAGTTTTGACAGTGTGACTTTCCTGCATTAACCCCACTTTGCTTAACTTCCTTGATTCTACCTTGCAATTTATGATGAATTTTCAAGTAAAAAGGTTTTATTTAGAGACTGACACCCTCAACATTTTAGAACCAGAAAAAAATGGTAATTCTCTCAACTCTAACGATATTATCCCTAACTCGTAAGCATTATGATTGACATTGATAAAACAGATGCCATCAGGCTTCTTCCACTGAGGGTAGGTGAGATTAAAAACAAGAAGACATAGGTTAAGGGTGAAAGGGGAAAATTTTAAAGGGAACCTTAGTGGGTGCTTCACGCAGAATGTGATGTGAGTATGGAGCAAACTGCCAGGTGAATTGGTGAATGCAGGCTCAATTTTAACATTGAAGAACTATTTGGAGCTGTAGATCAGGGGTTATGGAGGGATATGGTGTGGGTGCAGGTCAGTGGGACTAGGCAGATTAATAGTTCAGCAAAGACTAGAAAGGTTGAAGGACTTGTTTCTGTGGTGTAGTATTATATGATTCAGTTTATAACATCATAAGCCCAGCCCATTCTCGAGAGAGTAGAGAGTAAGGTTCCTTATTTCTAAAAGGAATAGAACAAATGATATGTTGATATGTACAATGCTTCCAAAACATCTGCCCGTGCATCAGTGGAATATCCTTTACAGTTGTGTAATTGCTCATGAGTCCCGTTCATTTATCAAATAGGGACATGTATGAGGAGCTACCTCTTTAGCCTCACTCCCTACCTCATAGCTTTGTTACAGAGAGAAAATAAATAAAAGGTAAAGCAAAGAGCGAAAGGAAAAGTTGTGACTGCAGGTAAAATGCATCCAATTATTTTAATCATTTCCTGCGGAAATGTTGTGAACATTGGATAGGTAACAAAGTTTCCTTTTGTGGCCCCCCAATGGCTTTAATGTTGAGTCCTTAAGGTTTCCCCCACAAATAAAACCAGCTTCTCCAGAAATCTTCCTCATAGCCTTTTTGATCATTTGTCTTAAACAATATATCTGAACAGTTTTGTTGTAATGTGAGCTGTTTTGAAAGTGAGGCTGGTTCCGGAGTAAGTGAGGGGTTTTACTTCCTGTCTTCTTTACTTCCGGTGTGCCTTGTTTACAGCTTTGAGACCATGCTGTGTGTTGCAGAGGAAAAACAACAGAGGAAGAAAACAAGCCGCAAGTCAAGTCACCTTTATTTATCATTCATTACCATGCTCACACAGTAAAGATGAGATAGTGTTTCTCCAGGATCATGGAGTATATTTACATAAATATAAGTTAGAATAGAAGTTAAACACATTAAAATATTAAGACATTAACAGTAAAAGTCCATGGTACCTTATCCACACATGTTCTGGGAATTCAGGAGCCTGATGGCTTGGGGGGGGATAAGAAATTGTTCCCCAATCTGAACGGAAGGGCTTGAGTGCCACGGTATATCCTACCAGATGGCAGGATGGAGAACTATTTACATGAGGGGCATGTGGAGTCCTTCACAATAGTTATTGCCTTTCACCTGCATCAAGTGTTGTAGATTTCCTTCATGGTAAGAAGAGAGCCCCAATAATCTTTTCTGCTGACTTCACTATCCTCTGCAGGGTCGTGCGTCCAAGGGGGTACAGCTTCCAAACCAGGTGGTGATGCAGTTGCATAGGATGCTCTCAATACATCCTCTGTAGAATGTAATGAGGTGGGAGATGGACTTTCTTCAGCCTTTGCAGGAAGTAGAGGCACTCCTGGGTTTTATTGGCTATGCAACTGGTGTTAAGGGACCAGGTGAGATACTCCACCAATGCATTCTAAGGAACTTGATACTCTTGACAACCTCAACATTCGAGCCACCAATGGTCGGTTGAGCGGGGTCCCCCCGGGCCCTCCTGAAGTCAACAGCAATCTCTTTTGTTTTATTAATGTTCAGATACAGGTTGTTGGCTCTGCACCAGTCTTTTAGTGACTGCATCTCATCTCTGTATGCTAACTCCTCATTCTTACTATACAACACACACACACACACACACACACACACACACACACACACACACACACACACACACACACACACACACACACACACACACACACACACACACACACACACACAATACATGGTTTTGCTGTCTCAGATAAAGCTGTTCTTTTGAGCTTGAAGTTGTCGAGTGGTCCGTTTTTCAAAGTAGAAGTTATCACAAATATATCTATTGTTGACTCAAAACAAATGTAATCTTGAATAACTGGCAGGCACTAAATCAACAGGATAGGTGAATCATATTCCATATCTGAAATGCTGGAAGAACTTAGCCAGTCAAACGTTATCTGAGTTCATGCTTCAGGTCAAGGACCCTTCACTCTTATGAAGTGTCTTCAAAACACTAACTGCTTTCTCACTCCAAAAATGCTGCTTAACTGGTTGAGTACTTTAGTATTTCTGTTTTTGTTTCCGATTTCAGTATTTGCAATTTTATTTGTTTACTAGGTAAATTGTATTGTCTGGTCCACTAGGTTTCTCATGTGACTTCCCATGTAAACTAGTCTTCAAATTGTTATCAATCAAAATTTCATCTATTATCAATGCACTTCCAACTCAAACCTGACAGCTTACATTGCCAGTGTTGGTCAAGCATTGATTTGGAGATTCACTTCTTGATGATAATTATCTTTCTTAATATTGTTTGACAACATGTCCTGACAGTGTCAATTCTCCACAGCAAAATATCATTTCCAGAATATTGAATAAAAAAATTACAATGCTCTCTGAATACAATCAGACTGACTTACTAAGTCAACCGTAAAATTATAAATTTGAATTTAAATCCAGTTTTTAGATGGATCTGACCTTAATTTGCATCTAGAAATGTGAATAGAAGTTGTTTTTGGATAGCACAGAGAACTTCAAGGCTATGCAACAGGTGCACATGAAAGGCCTGTTAAAGCAGTGGAAGGTTAAGACTACCTCACAAACTATCAGCTCATGTTCCTTGTCAGCTCCTAAATGGCTTGACTGTGGATGAGTCTTCAGTTCCCATATTAGCCTCATTAGTTGCCCACAAAGATAGAGTGGAAGCATATCATCCTTGTTTCCAAGTAACTGTCCAAGAAACACGATGGAATTTACAGTACTCCCATACCCACAGATTATAATTTCCACTTGACATTATTTTTTAATCAAGAGGAGAACATTTCCATCTGTCCATGACCTGGATAGGTATTTGTCCCCAGTTCCTGGATCATCATTTGGCATAACATTTTCATGCAAAAATCTGGGCTGCTGGTTATTAGAATGCAGCCTTCAAAAAGACAGCTCTGGCAGAATGCTGCAGCAGCCGACAGGGTGACAAGCATGTTAGTAAGAAATACTGCTGGCTCAATTACTTGGCTGTCAGCAAGCTTTCCTGTGTATTACATCATTCCTTTCTGCCACTTTTCAGGAATTGATTGTAATAGGTGGAGCTGCATCCAAACAAGACATCACACAGTGAAAGAGAAGCTGCTTCAAAATTGAACTTCACCTTTACCTGATTCGGGTTGTTAAACCAAGAGCTATGTAGTTCCTTACAGGGCCAAGCTCAATTGAATGCAGTTACCAATGCAATGCTGTGGAGCATTCAGAGATGGACGTTGACCTTTAAAAGCCCACTCCTCATTGTAGTCAAACAGCAGACAGAATTAACTGAATGCCTTCACCATACAGCTGGCACAGGAAGTATAGGATAAATGGCCTCCTGTGTTGTGACATTTGCTGGTGCTGTTAATTATTTTGAATTTAGATATACAGCATGGTAACAAGCCCTCCGGTCCATGAGTCCGTGCTACCCAAATAGCCCAATTAACCTATGACCCCAGTATACGTTGAATGGTGGGAGGAAAATGGAGCACCCAGAGGAAACCCTCACAGACACAAGAATGTACAAACTCCTTACAGATAGCGTCAGATTCAAACCTGGATCGCTGGCGTGGTAATAAGAACATAAGAATATTAGAAATAGGAGCAGGAGTAGGCCATCCATCCAGTCACGCTTGCTCCACTATTCAATGAGATCATGGGTGATCTGATAATAGTGTTGTGCTAATTTTGCTGCCCCAATTCTATCTATTTGTCACCTTCCATATTAAAAGACTAATTTTAGTCTGTCATGATTAAAAATGAGCTATAATGGGTCGATAATATGCTTCTCTGTTAAGAAATGGGAAATTTAAGGGTATACAATAAGTAATCATTTTGACTAGTTTTTAATTAATTTTTGGCATCCAACCTGATCATTGTGTGAAACAAAATTTATAGCTCTTTCCAGCATACTGTGTGAAAATAGTGCAAGGAAAATTGGGCAGGGAATCCTTTCTCTCCCATTCTAATTTGCGTGATCCAATTTTCTATTGGGACTAAAACTGTGGCTGTGTTGCACTTGCAGGGAATGTGTGAGAGATTTCATTAATTGGTTAATTTCCTCAAACCACACCCCCCCCCCCCCACCCCCACATTGCCTGTAGCAAACATTTTAGCTTCCCATCATGACTGTTTGTGTTCTGGTATGGAATGATATATACAGCAGAAGACATATTGGGCCTTTGCAAAACAAAACAGTTTACATCTCAAATGTATGTTGTAATTTTCCAGCCAGAGTTTCACTTCATCGGTTTGTTTTCTGCCAATCAAAAAATAAGTGTTCTTTATGTAGTTGAATTCGTGAGCATTGCGGGGAGCTTTCGATGTTAACTGTTTTTATCAAAACCATAAATAACGATATCCCTTTCCAGTCCTTTTTATTACACTTAAAAGCCATGTATTTGTAAATTAATTGTGAGCCAGGAGTTTACCCAGGGATCACTCGACTTTTTGCACTACAGCTTCAAGAACTGTCTTTTTTTAATTGCTGACTTGGCCAATTTGACCTGCTTTTTCAGATGTAAAGAATTCTGAAGGTGTCATGATTTTAACCCCACTCCAATCCTTGTTCACCACCATCAGCAAGGCTTTGGGAGAGTAGATGTGGGAGTGAGCATCGTTAGCACCACAAATTATACTTGGCAGTGCCCCAAAAGCCCTGGCAGCAATACAGCAGAAGGAAGCAGTAACTGCCAGGGTTGGTGCTGTAAAGTCTGTTCATTTTTAGCATTTCATGTGGCTGGAAGGAACAGATGTCCCCTCCACAGACCACGTAGGAAAAGACCTGCAGACTTCCTCAGAGCAGTTACTGCATTTACTCTGCATCTGTTCTCCTATGGAGTCTCCGGACTTAACAACCTTGTTGCTTATTTGTGCTACTAAACTATCCAGTCTGTAAATTTAGCTGGTCGTTGGATGGGAGTTCACATCTGATTACTTAAAGGTGAGACACAAGACACTGAAGAAGATGGAGTCTGGAGCAGAAAACAAGTCAGCAGGTTGAACAGCATTCTTGAGGATGTTGTGGGTGGGGGGATGGTGGAAGAATCATCGACATTTTGAGTTGAGACTCAACACCAGGAGTGGCAGAGGTTGAACCATGTATGTTTGCAAATAATTATATAATAACTACACAGATATATTTCTTCTTTTTACATTTTTTTTAAATTGAGTTGAACATATAATTCCTACATACATAGTCATACACATATGGATAGAAAATAAGTACACTAGACTATCCATTGATTGAAACAAAGGGTAAGTTCATCTAATTTATTGAAATTATCTATGACAACCATATTTAAACCTATATTTCACAAGTTAATAAAAAATAATAAGATAGATCCTAAAACCAATCTTTAAAAAGAAAAAGAAAACAAAAAAATATCTTTCTGAGACACTTTCCCCACATCTCAATCCTAGGATCAATGGGCTGAACTGTAACTTCCTGACAAATGAGAAACTGGGATAGGGAATGAGTTGGTGGTGGCAGTGGGTGGCAAACCGATTTTCTACAACCCATTTGTCCAAGCAATTATATGTAGCCACAGCATTGCAACCAGATGCTTCCTTGTCCAGTTAGATTCCATACACCTAAGGGTGATGCACACAAGTCGAAATTTAAGTACAAATTAATTCTTGAATACATTGCACAAAAGAGAAATGGAAAAGTACTGTAGATATCCTCCCCCACCCCCACCCCTGGTGGACAAGCTTGGAAAAAAAGAATAATGCTTTGACGTATCAGATGGGCAAACCCTAATACAGCCTAAGGAACTTGACAGCAAGATGCCATTCAGTGTGACACTGTAATGTTCTGCTTGTATCACCAGTACTTTCTCAACTGATAGGGCTTGATCCTCCTCTGTTTGTGTCTCCAGTCCCCATTGCTAATTGGAGTTCAGAGGCCAGCACCATTTTAAAAGTGTTCACTGGTGTATGTTGAGAAGTAGTTTTGCATTTGTTGAGACAAGGGAGTACAATTTCAGTTTGGATTTGATTGGGTAATATTCAGGCAGCTGTCCCCGGATCTTGTTTCTAATATTTCTCAAAAAGGCCTGATTTTTTATGTTAACTTATTAAAACATGATTAATTTGAGTGATGTGTGTTAAGATTTTGCATCAATTTTCTCAGTTTCCTATGTTATTAAAAGACCAAGTAGTTTATAAGCTTAGCAGCTCACACTGGGAAGGAATTGGTGAAGAATTAATTGAAATTATATCATTTAACATATTAAACACTGTCCCTCCACACAATGTATTTATTATTGCTGAGTGGAACGTTTGCCCTCCACCCCAACTTTTGTTTTTGGAACATGCTCCCCTGTCACGGACATCAATGAATTGCATTAAACACTGCAAGCTCTGGGGGTTCCCAGCAGGCCAGGCAGCATCTCCAGAGAGAAACAGAGGACAAATGATGAGCATTTTGTCTTTTTCAAATCATTTGCATCTGCAGAATTTTTTCTATCATTAAATTGCTGAGCGGGCTATATTTTAATCTTGCTATAACAGTGTCAAAACTCATAATTGCCCATCTCCATAGAAACCACCATTCATTTCCGTTATTTGATTGTTCATCCCTTTTGGCTGCCTCAAGTACCCCATGTGCAAATTGGCTCCTGCGTCGCCAATTGAACGATAATGAAGGCATTTTTAAAAGTAATTTATTCAGTGTAAGATCCGAAGGATGTAGCAAGGTTCAGTAAAAATCATTTTTTCTTGTCCTCAATCAATTTCAGTTTAGAAACCTGTCATTTTTTAATCCAATATTAATGTTTCTGCATAGCAAAAAAAAGAAACTAATGCAAGGTGGAACTCCAGAGCAATGTATTGTAGAGAAAGAAATTAAAAGTGCAAGTATATAAGTCTCTAATGTTTACTAATTATCATGTCAAGTGCTCAAAATACTCTCAGGCAGTTTCATGTCTTTGTTCATTTTACAGAGAGTAATTTTGCATCACTCAAATTAATTAATCTGTAGGAATTGTTAACAAATAAATTGTGCAAAGTCTGCTTAATGTTTGTGGCAGTTGATCTGCTAGATTTAAAATTGCGGGCTGAATGGTCTGAAGCTGTCATCCATGGAAGTAGTTGTAAAGACCACTGTCTGGTAATGATGTTGAACTGCAATATACTGTGTAAATTCTTTTTCCAGTAATCAAATAATTAGTCTATTGCAGAGGAAGTACCTCTTCGAAATCTGAACAGATCTTTGGTTCACATTCAACAGTATGGTTTTCATCTCGATGTTAACTTAAAGGGACTTTTTCAAACACTTTCATTATTATTAACTGTTGGAGTATTAATGAACATATAACAATGTTTCACAAACATTGTGGCTGTCTCTATTTTCCTTTATAAACAAAGTGCTTGGCCATGTAAATAGAAAGCCAGCGAGAACTGTATGTGATATCAAAGTTAAATTGCTTTGTTTCATTAATTTATGGACACTAATCATGCATATTAATAATGGGAAAATCAGAAATAATTTGGGTGTGCCTGTCTTCTCTTCGATTTACCAACAGTTGATCCTGTTTAGTTTAATTTCACATGCTAAGTGGAATCTTCAAAATTATATTTGTTCTTGACATAACAATAGTCTTGCTACCTATGTATTAATATTAACCTGAAAGAATTGTTGTAGCTTGACATCTTTTGGACATCCAAGTTCTCATCTGTTTATGATATTACAAGCTCCTGTTTTTTTTTTGAGAATGTCACTTCGGGGGTTGGTCCAGGATGCAAAATATCCCCACATTTCATAACATCACCTGGACAGCCTGGCACCATTGAGTCCAAACTATAAATAAAGGATGCTCTCAACTAAGAACCAAGAACAATGGTTGTTTACCCAAGGAAAAACAGATGGTGAGAGAGAAGTCATGATTATGAGTCATGTGTTTGAGACACTTAAAAAACAAGTTTGCAGTATTGATCAGCAAGGCATTTTGATGAACAAACAGAAGAGAAGTGACTTTGTGTGAAATGGACACTTCTGCTGTTTCTCCTATCAGGGGAAACTTTGAACCACCGTTGTAATGGTCATTTTGATTGACCCATATCTGGGTAAAGGAAACAGGATCATTCCTGCATTTGGATCATGACCATTCTGAAGGTCATTTCTTTTGAGCCATGCCTGGGTTTTGGAAGCATTGTGAAAGTCACGCATTTCATTCCCCCTACGCAAGAAAGAGAGGAGTTGTGTATGAAAGGACATTTCTCTGGAAACAATTCAACAAGGATTCATGAGCTTTCGGCAGTCTGATCACACAGTCTCTCTCTTACCTCCTTCATGATTACTTCTGTGCAACAATTTAAAAGTCTGATCTTCGACACAGGATTTCTAAGACTGAACTTTGAATTGACTTTCCAGAATTGTGCCTAAGATGGAATGGTTTAGGTATTACACATACACAGATATAGGTATATTTGCTCATAGTTAGGGTTAAGTTTAGTTAAGTTGTTATATTATTAATAGTTATTAATTAATATATTGTTTAAAAATGACATTCCCTTGGTGAATTTCTATGATGTAACAATACATAAATAATAATAATGCAAATTTGGAAGTGGTTGAAGGGCTTAGAAAAGAAATGATCTCCAAATTTCCATGATTAAATCGAATTTTCTCCAGCCTTAAGCAAAGATCGCTTAATTTAGACATTCATACAGGATAGAAACTGGCCCTTTTGGTCCATTAGCCTGTGCAGCCCAATTACACCCAACTGACCTACAACCCTGGTGCATTTTGACCATACTTTCTGGAAAATCTAAACAAGATACTGTATATTCTGTACTCTGTTACTCTCAACCCTGTTTGTTTTTCTGAATCAAACACACAAACACATTGATGGAAACACTTAGAAATAATCCTAACCCTTATGAGCTGTAAGTAATCATTTATTGATTTTTATGTTCATGCATGACTTCAGCAAATGGCTAATTTGTATGTTTTTGATCTTTTTTTGATATTGTAGAGAGTTCAAAGATGGGCTATCATGAAGTCATATTAAATCTGGTAAGAGGATTAACTTCATGAATGAAAGATTGCCTCCCAGACATCCAGAAATGCATAAACGAGTACAGATGTCAAGAAATTTATCCCAGATCAGTAGGTAATTTTTATTTTAGTCCCTTTAAATAATATAAACCTCCTGGATATTTTAATAGTGAAAAAAATTAATAAGGCCATCTGCCTAAAGTTCAGAAAGGCTGGACATATTCCAAATTTTCAGTATTTGGAGTATTTTGACTTTGAAAGAGGGGAACAATTGTTTCTTTTTAATATGCTTTTATGACTTCATCATAATTATTGCTGTGCTCCCTGATGTGACTGTTTATCTTTGGCATACTTCTGGGCCTGGATGAAGAAATAACATATTCACAGTAAAATGGTTATCATAAACATATGTGAATCATTAAATCTGACAAAAATTCTTCCATGAAGGGAAGATCCTATAGCCTGTGGTGGTCATATTTAATCTAACAAATCTGTTGCTTTAAACTCTTGTTTCTAGACCACTACTTCACACATCATAAAATTCTCAGGAAACCCATTGTCAGTTGTTTAACAGTTAATAGGTGCAGATAGGGTAGACAGCCAGGGCGACAGTAGAAAATACCAAGGGCATATGTGTAAGGTGAAACAGAAAGTTCAGGGAGACGTCAGGAGTAAGTTAAGGGTACCTGAAATGTATTGTCAGAGGTGGTGATGTAACATTTAAAAGACTCTTCAACAGGGCACATGGATGTAAGAAAAATAGAGGTTTGTGAGTGCGAGGGAAGAAAGGTTCAGATTGTTGAGTAGATTTATAAAGGCCGGAACAATATGTGGACCAAAGGGCCTGTACTGGGCTGTAATATTCAATGTTCTATAAATATTTGATAATACCAAGTTGGGGAAATTATGAAATGTGAGCATCTATTGTAAATACAAATAATTCTGTTATATCTACCACCGCTAGTCTCTAAAGGGCAGTGATAGTTTATTGCAGTCATCATTATCACCCATTTTAATTACAGTAGTAACCAAATATTGTTTACACTTATCATATTGCTTTTCATTAATGATATTCCAAACTTATTTTCATGTCAACAACAATTATTACATTGTAGGTGAAACAGAATTGAAGATTGGGCCACGAGTGGAGGTACATTAAAAGGAGGATAAAACTGGGGAGAGGAGCAACCCTAATGAGGAGATTGGAAAATCTGATGGAAGAGAAATGAGATTCAGGCAGGATGTCGATGACCATTGGTTTGCACCAATCTGTATTTTCTCAATTGAGGTCAGAAAAAATTCACACATCAGGGAATGCGTTAAAATCTTACCATGTTGATTTTGCGTGCGCGCGCGTGTGTGTGTGTGTGTGTGTGTGTGTGTGTGTGTGTGAACTGGGCATCATATTATTCACCATCCCATCAACTGAGTGGCTTGCTGGGTCTTCCCAGAACCAACAATATTGATAGATCTGGAGTTGCCTAAAGGCCAAACCACAATCAGTGAAAATTGGTAAGAACTTCTCCATAATCTCCATTAGTATCGAAGAACCAAATGGCTCTGTTCCAACCCCCCCTGCTCTACTCACTTTACACCTAAAGTGTGGCTAGGTATGACAATAACACCATCTAAAAATTTGTTGATGGGTTGTATAAAGGAAGGGGATGAGTCAGTATAGAGGATGAAGATTGAAAACCTGGCTGAATGGTCACCAACAACAACCTTGCACTCAATGTCACCAAAACTAAGAAGCTGATTGTTGATTACAATCCAGTATCATTGGGGGATCAGAAGTGGAGGTGAGCAAATTTAAGTTCATGGGAGTCATCATCTTAGAAGCACTTTCCTTCACCCAACGCACCAATCGTGTCATGAAGAAAGCACATCACCACCTCTACTTCCTCAGGAGTTTGCAGAGGTTTGATATGACACCAGAAACCCTGGCAAATTTCTACAAAGGAGTGGTAGTAAGTTTCCTGACTGGCTGCATCACGGTCTGGTATGAGAATGCCAATACCTCTGAGCGTAAAGCCCTTCAAAAGGTAGTGGACACAGTCCAGGACCTCACAGACAAAACCATCTCCACCATGGAGTACATCTACAGGGAACGCTGCCGTCGGAGAGCAACAGCAATCATCAAAGACCCTCACCACCCAGCACACACTCTGTTCTCGCTGCTGCCATCAGGAAAGAGATATAGGTGCCACAAGACACACGCCACCAGTTTCAGGAACAGCTGCTAACCCTCCACCATCAGACTCCTCAATGACAAACTCATTCAGAGACTCTTTTAAGGACTCTTACTTGTGCACTTTATTGATTTCCTTTTTGTTCTCTCTATATTACACAGTCAGTTTGTTCACATTTGTTAATTATTTCCAGTTCTTTGTTTACATGATTAAGCAGTGTACAGTTTATTTTTGCACTATCATTTGGTGGTAATTCTGTCGCGCCTGCAGGAAAATAGAATCTCAAGGTTGTATGTGATGTCATGTATGTATTCTGACAATAAATCTGAAATCTAAGATTTCCTCTGCTATCCACCACAAGGAGATAAACTGAAAGTGTGTTTTAATGGAAGTTCATTAGTTTTGTAAGTTTTTTTCAAATTACAGATTTTACTGAATTTAAATTTCACAGGTGTCATTGTAAGTTAAGAACATTAACTGAAGCTGTTTCATCACAGTCTGCCAATGGAGAATGTCAATGCATGTTAGGAATCCCACTTGCGTTTGAAAAAGGTTGTGCCTAGTCCACATAGATTTTGTTTTGCCTTTACTAAGCCTTCAGTGAGTATACTTTTATGCTGTATTGACAATGAGTTTTCTGACTTTACATTTTTTTCTTTTTAACAGAAGCACAATAAGTCACCCCCATTACCCCAGCCACTAATGGAAGCACAGAATAATTCTTCATGCTCCACCATGATGCTGCAGTGTCCTGTAATTTTAAGTATAATGTTCTTAGCAGACTAATGAGCCTCCATTGCTATAGCTCATGGCAGATTCAAGCAAATGTTGGTTTATTATATTTCAAAGATAGATTGGCAAAAAATATTCAGATCAAAATTATTTAAACGTTTTCTTCTGATGAGATAATTAAATGTGCATGGATTTCAGGAAGGCCCTTATCAATGTGCCACATGAAAGATGGGTCATGGAATCGATAGGTTCATTGTCTGTTCAGAAATCTGATGGTGGATGCGAAGAAACTGCTTTTGTAATGTTTAGTGTGTGTTTTCAGGCTCCTGTACCTCCTTCCTGATGATTAAGAATGCATGGGTGGCGAGAGTCCTTGATGATAGAAGCTGCTCTCTTGAGACACTTAAAGGTGTCCTTAACGGAATGAAGACTAATGTCCATGACTACACTAGTTGAGCTTACAACCCTCCATAGCCTTTTCCTGTCCTGTACATTGGCACCTCCAGACCATATAGGGATGCAACCAGTCAGAGTACTCTCCACAGTACACCTGTTGAAATGTGTAAGAGTCTTTAGTGACATACCAAATTTTAGCAAACTCCAAACACAATATAGCTGCTGGTATGCTGTCTTCATAATTGCATTGACACAATCTTGGCCTTTATAAATTGAAGTATTGCGTATAGGAGTTAGGATGTGATGTTGAAGTTGTTTAAGACATTAGTGAAGCCAAATTCAGAATATTGTGTGCAGTTCTGGTTGCCTAAATACAGGAAGGATGCCAATAAATTTGAAAGAGTGCAGAGAAGATTTACTAGGATATTGCCAGGTCTTTAGAGGGAAAGGGAAAGATTAAGCAGGTTTGGACTTTCTTCCTTGGAACAGAGAAGAATGAGTGACGATTTGATCGAGGTTTACAAGATTGAGAGGTATAGATAGAGTGGATGTGAGTAGACTTTTTCCACTTAGATTGGGGATGATAAATATGAGGGGTCATTGTTTTAAGCTGAAAGGGAAAAGGTTTAAGGGGAATATTAGGGGAAAGTTATTCATTCAGAGTGGTGGGAGCATGGAATGAATTGCCATCTGATGTGTGAATATGGGTTCAATCTTAATTTTGAAGAATAAATTAGATAGAAAATAAATGGGAGAGGTCTAGAGGTTTATGGAATAGGAGCAGGTCAGTGGGACTAATAAAATAATGGTCAGCACAGAATAGAAAGGCCAAATGGCCTGTTTTCTGTGTGGTACCTTCTATGATGGGCTTAGGATAGTACTGTCAGAAGGGTTCTTCAGTGAGCAGAATATCAAGTTACCTCTATATTTCATCTAGCTAAAAAGGCCCTCGGCAATGTGCCACGTCATAGATTGATCCAAGTCCATGGAATCCAAGTCAGGTTGGAAAAAGGGATCCAAAATTGTTAATAATAGACAAGAGGAAATAGTGGAGGGTTGCTAATGTGATTAAAAACCTGTAACCAGCAGCATACCACAAGAATTGGTTCTGGGATTCTCGCTGCTTGGAACATATATTAATTTCTTAGATGTGAAAAGAGGGGATCTAATCAGAAAGTTTGCAAATATGTAAAAATTGGCAATGATTTTGATTCATGAGGAAGACAGTCTTGGAAAACAGAGTCATATCAATCAGATGAGAATTTGGCCAAACCAGAGGCAGATGGAATTTAATCCTGATGTGTGCAAAGTGATGCATTAGGGGGAGGGGAATCTAATCATTTTAAAACCAATACCATGACTGAATGGACCCTTTGGAGTATAGAGGAACAAAGTGAATTTGGAGAAAAAGATAAAAGATCCCTGAAGATGGAGCATAAGTGATAGAGTGTGAGGAAAGCATATGGGATACTTGCTTTCACGAGTCAAGCATGGAATCTAAGAGCAGAGAGAGTTTTGTGCAACTGGATTCCAGCCATAGAAAAAGTGCATGATTTACAGAGTTTGGGATTGTAATACAATATAAAGAAAGATAAATTTGCACCAAGCAAAAGCAGTATGATAGCATTGTTCTAGGAAATGTTCAGGAGCCCGACATCTGATAGGAAGAAGCTGTGTTTAACCCTGCTCCACGATTTCATACTTTTAAGTCTCCACCCCACTCTGTTTGGGGAAAAGAGAAAAGTGTCCCTCAGTACATTTGATTTCCTAGGCCACGGGTGCCATAAAATGTAGGTGGAATCCACGGAGCAAAGGGAGGTTTACGTTGTGTTCTGAGTTGCCTTCACTACCTTCCGTAGCTTCTTCTGATCCTGAACGGAGCAGTTCCTATATCACACTCTGATGGATCCAGCAAATATGCTTTTAATGGTGCACATCCAGAAGATGTTTAAACAAAAAGGTGGATGTGCTAAACCTCCTTGGTCTTCCAAGGAAGTAGTGGAATTGATGGGCTTTCTTGACCATTGTATCAGCATGCTTGTCGTAAACCAGGTCACTGGAGATAGTTATTCAAAATAATTTTAAGCTATCAACTCTTTCCACTTCAGCACCATTAATGGGAACTCTCCTCAGCATGCTTTGATCTAAAGGTTAGAGTATCTTTGCAGTACACTTGGTGAAATTTGCAATAATATAGAATACTATTGTCTTTCAAATTAATAAATGCTCCATTACCTCAACATCAAACAGAAAAGTGGGCTGAGGCATTTAAAGGAACAAAATGCTTTCTAACATTTAAAATGCCATTTGTACAGTATGAATGCAGACTGGAGAAAGTCTGGAGATGCTGTGATTGTAGTTAGACACAAGAGAAACTTTTCCGTGAACTACTCTTTGCAGACGATGCCGCTTTAGTTGCCCATTCAGAGCCAGCTCTTCAGCGCTTGACATCCTGCTTTGCGGAAACTGCCAAAATGTTTGGCCTGGAAGTCAGCCTGAAGAAAACTGAGGTCCTCCATCAGCCAGCTCCCCACCATGACTACCAGCCCCCCCACATCGCCATCGGGCACACAAAACTCAAAACGGTCAACCAGTTTACCTATCTCGGCTGCACCATTTCATCAGATGCAAGGATCGACAATGAGATAGACAACAGACTCGCCAAGGCAAATAGCGCCTTTGGAAGACTACACAAAAGAGTCTGGAAAAACAACCAACTGAAAAACCTCACAAAGATAAGCGTATACAGAGCCGTTGTCATACCCACACTCCTGTTCGGATCCGAATCATGGGTCCTCTACCGGCATCACCTACGGCTCCTAGAACGCTTCCACCAGCGTTGTCTCCGCTCCATCCTCAACATCCATTGGAGCGCTTTCATCCCTAACGTCGAAGTACTCGAGATGGCAGAGGTCGACAGCATCGAGTCCACGCTGCTGAAGATCCAGCTGCGCTGGATGGGTCACGTCTCCAGAATGGAGGACCATCGCCTTCCCAAGATCGTGTTATATGGCGAGCTCTCCACTGGCCACCGTGACAGAGTTGCACCAAAGAAAAGGTACAAGGACTGCCTAAAGAAATCTCTTGGTGCCTGCCACATTGACCACCGCCAGTGGGCTGATAACGCCTCAAACCGTGCATCTTGGCGCCTCACAGTTTGGCGGGCAGCAACCTCCTTTGAAGAAGACCGCAGAGCCCACCTCACTGACAAAAGGCAAAGGAGGAAAAACCCAACACCCAACCCCAACCAACCAATTTTCCCTTGCAACCGCTGCAATCGTGTCTGCCTGTCACGCATCGGACTTGTCAGCCACAAACGAGCCTGCAGCTGACGTGGACTTTTTACCCCCTCCATAAATCTTCGTCCGCGAAGCCAAGCCAAAGAAAGAAAAGAGAAAAGAAGTTAGAACACAAAAGAGCTGGAGAAACTCAGCAGGCCCCGCAACGTCCATTGGAGGTAAAGGTACATAACCAACGTTTCGGGCCTGAGCCCTTCGTCAAGGTATGAGTTATTCAAGTTCTCACTCGACTGCTGAGTTTCTCCAGCAATTTTGTGTATTCAGCATTGCAATTTGCTCGAATACAAAATGAATCCCAAATATTTTTGGTAGCTTTAGTATGAAAAGTCATGCAATAATTCTGGAAATATGACAGCCTATGGCAATGTGAAAGGTAGGATTAGATTAATGCATATATTCAAAGGACAAAGAACAATTTGAATTGTGATTAAAAAGCTGAAAGAAATGGTTATTTTTGTTGATTTCAGTGCATAAAATGGTTCAATGTTGCCATAGTAACTTGGACAACCGTAGATTCCACACTGCGGGTAAACACCACCTTCATTTGACAGAGATGGATTGACAGTATAGAGTCTGTTGACTCCAAGCTCCACAATCTCAGTGACTAATCACAGAAATTGCACACTCAAAGCACATAAAATGGAGAAAAATGTAGGAATATGTAGACAAATATCATTAGCTGTTCATTGAAATAGTTATGATTTTTCAAATAATAAAATATAACAAAAGAAAAACAATAAATAATTTCTAAACCCCTTCCCCTAAGCAAGGATGAGGATTAACATTCAAAAATCCAAGAGGCACCGTCTTGGAGAGTGACTGCACAATGCCAAAATTCCAAATCAACACTAACTCTTAAGGTTATGATGGAAGTCCATGAACAAGCCCTATATCATTTGAAATTTAATATTTGAATCAATTATAGCATATCTAATTTTTTCCAGATTTAAACAAGGCATAATATATTTAATATATATATATATATTCAAGCTCAATAAATACACCAAGATGGAAAAGTTCCCTTTTTCTAACACAATCTGTTGTTTCTATCAAGGTGCAAAAATATGTGCATAGGGATTTTAATAATCGGAGTTGCTGAAACACACATACATCTATTTTGTTTTTAACCAGCATGCCAGTGATTACAATCTGAAGCAAAAAGTACAGTTTGATAGGAAATACTTTTATTTTGGCCAATAAATATTTTATATGAAAGCTAATCTATTAGCATTGGTGCGAGGAATATTCAGAGAAAAGATTAAGTCACTCTTAAGTCCTCGCGGCCCTTATTCTGAGTGCTTTGTTTTTTTCACATCCAAGCTTGTGAGAGCAGGAGTGATTTTACAAAATGCTTCTGTCTTTTGACACGCAGAAGTACTGCTCACTCTGATAATATCTCCGGCATACAAGAGAAAATCCCAGGTTTAATTTTTGAGCTGAGCTGAAGGCTCTAACCTCCAGAGGAGCAGAGGTGGGATATTGAATTTAAGTTCAATTCGACACGAAAGAGAGCAAAACAATGGGCCAGTGTCCTCAATCCTATTATTTTTTAGCTGCCTCTACTGAGAATTGGAAAGGATGTACAGTACCTGCATCCGTCACTCAAGGACAACCACGATGTCTTATACACTCAAAGCCATTGTTTTGAGAAGAATGCAGTCAATATTATAGAATTACTGTACACTTAATGAGTCTTGGGGGATAAATTTGAATGATCAGTTCTCTTGTGGTTTCTGAGAAAAATCTAAACAATGTGGTCAGTAGACTTGAAAATACATGGGGTAGGATTGTCTTCAGTTGCATGCATCAAGCATAATATAGCTGTCAAACGTAGCTCATTTCCAACCCAACACATTTTTAATAAAATTCACAGCCTTAACTGAAAAGGTGTATTTAGAATCAGAATTTATTGTCACGAACAAGTCACAAAATTTGGTGTTTTGAGCAGCATCATAGAGCAAACATTCATATAAACCACCTTACAACAATAAATAAAAAATAATAGTGCACAAAAAGTAAGGCAGTGTCTTTAGTTCATTGATAATTCAGGAACCTGATGGCAGTGGGGAATTAGCTGTCCTTGTGCCGCTGAGTGTCTTTAGGCTCCTGCACCTTTTTCCCAATGGTAGAAGAGCAAAGAGGGCATGGCTTGGGTGGTGGGGGTCTTTGAGGTAGAAGCTGCTTTTTTTTAAGACACCGCCTCATCTAGTGAAATCTGGTGCCCCTAATGTCGCAGGCTGGAGCTTTTTCCTTGTCCTGAGAGTTGGTGCCTCCATACCAGACAGTGATGCAACCAGCCAGAATGCTCTCCACAGTACACCTTTAGAAGTCTGAGAGTCTTCAGTGACATACCAAATTTCCTCAGACACCTCACAAAGTAGATCCGCTGGCGAGCCGTCTTTGCAATTGGAGGCTCCAGGACAGATTCTCGGAGATGTTGACACCCAGGAATTTGGAGCTCTTGACCCTCTCCAATACTGATTTCTCATTGAGGACTGGATTGTGTTCCCCTGACTTCCTCCTGAAGTCCACAATCATCTCCTTGATTTTGCTAATGTTGAGGGCAAGGTGGTTGACGCCACTCGACGAGCTGATCTATCTCCCTCCTGTACCCTTCCTCATTGCCATTTGTGATTCTGCATACCTGTACCGTTTTCCTGCTTTGAAATATTCCAATAAGCCAAAAGAGTCAGTTAAAATAGTGAAACTTACTAACAGCAAGTCTCCAAGCTAACAAAATTATAAATTCAAGGGAAAACATTTTGCTAGTGATGCCAAAGGTTGCACAGTTTATAAACTTGAGATTAGGAATATCTATGAAGAAGAGGCTTAAAAAGATTAGTTCCTTTGGTGCATTGGTCTTATCCTTATTTGAAGCCTCCAGAGTTTTAGCACACTGTCCATGTAGTCACTTCTGATGTAAAGAATAGGCAATGTGAACAAAACAATTTAGTGCTATACTGTTCTTGATTTTGTTTTAAATGTGCATTCATTAGAAAGGGACATATTCATTTCAATCTGTTTAAAAAAGAAATAATAATAGAGTCCATCTGGTTAAGACACTCCCAGAGTGTGAGGGGTGCCAAGATGAATTACAGTAATTGTCAAGGAACAATTGTGTTCCCAAGACAGAATAATGTAAGGCATGGAAAGCTTGCAGGTGGTGCCATTTCCATGTAGCTGCTACTCTTGTCCTTCTAGATAACTATGTCAAGCATTTTGGAGGTGTCTGAACAAGTCTTGGCAAATAAGCATTGTTTTGGTGCCATATACTTTTCCAGTGTGTAACATGACTGAGACTTGTTCTCAAACACGCATTTAATAGCTTACAGTCAATGTCTGGTAGATACAATAGTCCTCAGGTGAATCTGAGGTAAGGCGGGAAAACCAGAGTTTATATTGGGGTAGGTGAGGGTGGAGCCGAGGGAGGAGCCAGCCATCAGAACAATACACAGACAATGAATTCCAGTTCACTACAAAGTGTTTAAGGTGGAGGATAGAATGTAAATCAAATAAGCTGCTTTGTCCTGAATGACGTTAAGCCAAGTTTAAGTTTATTGTCATCCGATTGTACAGGTGCAACCCAACGAAATTGCATTCTCTGGTCTTCAGTGCAAAACATGCAAACACATATCCACATGCAGTGCATATATACAGATATAAAAATAAATAAATATTGTTAAGTAAATAGTAGGGTCTTAGGTGAGGGTTGGGGGGAGGTCTGTATGAGCAGTTCAGCATTCTCATTGCCCTAAGGAAGCAACTGTTTCTCAACCTGGTGGTTCCAGCTCTGATACTCGCATACCTCTTTCCTGATGGGAGTAGCAGGAAGATGCAGTGTGAGTGCTGTTAGGGGTCATCAATGATTTTGGGTGCCCTCTTCAAACAGCGATCCCAGTAGATCATGTCAATTGGTGGGGGAGGAGAGGGGGAGGGAGTCCCCAGTGATCCTCTCTGTCACTCTTATGATCCTGTGGATTGACCTCAATCCGATGATCTACAGCAATCATACCACACTGATGCAGCTGGCCAGGATGCACCCAAAAGAGCACCTGCAAAAAGATGAGAGGATGCTGGCCGGTAGCCTTACCTGCCTCAGTCTTCTCAGGAACTGAAAAGTGGCAAAGCAGCAGGTATGGATGGAATCCCCCCAGAAGTCTGGAAGGCTGGCGGCAAAACTCTGCATGCCAAACTGCATGAGTTTTTCAAGCTTTGTTGGGACCAAGGTAAACTGCCTCAGGATCTTCGTGATGCCACCATCATCACCCTGTACAAAAACAAAGGCGAGAAATCAGACTGCTCAAACTACAGGGGAATCACGTTGCTCTCCATTGCAGGCAAAATCTTCGCTAGGATTCTACTAAATAGAATAATACCTAGTGTCGCTGAGAATATTCTCCCAGAATCACAGTGCGGCTTTCGCGCAAACAGAGGAACCACTGACATGGTCTTTGCCCTCAGACAGCTCCAAGAAAAGTGCAGAGAACAAAACAAAGGACTCTACATCACCTTTGTTGACCTCACCAAAGCCTTCGACACCGTGAGCAGGAAAGGGCTTTGGCAAATACTAGAGCGCATCGGATGTCCCCCAAAGTTCCTCAACATGATTATCCAACTGCACGAAAACCAACAAGGTCGGGTCAGATACAGCAATGAGCTCTCTGAACCCTTCTCCATTAACAATGGCGTGAAGCAAGGCTGTGTTCTCGCACCAACCCTCTTTTCAATCTTCTTCAGCATGATGCTGA
Source organism: Narcine bancroftii (assembly GCF_036971445.1). NCBI lineage: Eukaryota > Metazoa > Chordata > Chondrichthyes > Torpediniformes > Narcinidae > Narcine > Narcine bancroftii. The sequence continues at coordinate 38,666,801 of NC_091477.1, forward strand.
ACCAAGCCATGAAAGACCCCAACAATGAAGACGCTGTTTACATCCGGTACCGCACGGATGGCAGTCTCTTCAATCTGAGGCGCCTGCAAGCTCACACCAAGACACAAGAGAAACTTGTCCGTGAACTACTCTTTGCAGATGATGCCGCTTTAGTTACCCATTCAGAGCCAGCTCTTCAGCGCTTGACGTCCTGCTTTGCGGAAACTGCCAAAATGTTTGGCCTGGAAGTCAGCCTGAAGAAAACTGAGGTCCTCCATCAGCCAGCTCCCCACCATGACTACCAGCCCCCCCACATCTCCATCGGGCACACAAAACTCAAAACGGTCAACCAGTTTACCTATCTCGGCTGCACCATTTCATCAGATGCAAGGATCGACAATGAGATAGACAACAGACTCGCCAAGGCAAATAGCGCCTTTGGAAGACTACACAAAAGAGTCTGGAAAAACAACCAACTGAAAAACCTCACAAAGATAAGCGTATACAGAGCCGTTGTCATACCCACACTCCTGTTCGGCTCCGAATCATGGGTCCTCTACCGGCACCACCTACGGCTCCTAGAACGCTTCCACCAGCGTTGTCTCCGCTCCATCCTCAACATCCATTGGAGCGCTCACACCCCTAACGTCGAGGTACTCGAGATGGCAGAGGTCGACAGCATCGAGTCCACGCTGCTGAAGATCCAGCTGCGCTGGATGGGTCACGTCTCCAGAATGGAGGACCATCGCCTTCCCAAGATCGTATTATATGGCGAGCTCTCCACTGGCCACCGTGTCAGAGGTGCACCAAAGAAAAGGTACAAGGACTGCCTAAAGAAATCTCTTGGTGCCTGCCACATTGACCACCGCCAGTGGGCTGATAACGCCTCAAACCGTGCATCTTGGCGCCTCACAGTTTGGCGGGCAGCAGCCTCCTTTGAAGAAGACCGCAGAGCCCACCTCACTGACAAAAGGCAAAGGAGGAAAAACCCAACACCCAACCCCAACCAACCAATTTTCCCTTGCAACCGCTGCAATCGTGTCTGCCTGTCCCGCATCGGACTGGTCAGCCACAAACGAGCCTGCAGCTGGCGTGGACTTTTTACCCCCTCCATAAATCTTCGTCCGCGAAGCCAAGCCAAAGAAAAAAAGATTGGAACTGCACTCATTTGGGAAATCTGGAGAAATTTCTTCAATTTCCTAACTTTAGCTTATACATAGAGGAAAGACTTTGAGACACCAGGAAGTGAGTGAATTGTAGAATATCTGATTCCTAACCTCTTAATGTGTATGCAACTAGTGGAGTCTAATTTCTGACCCCAGGATAATGATGTTAATGCCTTTTGAATATGAAGGTTTTAAGTCTAGGTTGGGTAAAAACATTCACGTGCTGATCTATAAACATTCGACAGAAAGGATGAAAACAGACAACTGCTGTGATTCTGTATTAATAATATAGAAATGAGAGGCCTCAAAATATTGGTGCATAATAAATATATAATTTTAAGTAAGCTTTAGCTGAAGATGGATAATGTTTCATGGCAAGTCATGAAAGCGTTTTTTTTCTTAAGTATTGTTCAACAGCAGTATAGTCCCAGAAATTTGTGTTTCAATTATCAATATTATACTGATGCCATGAATTAAATGACATTTTTAATCTATGCTTTTTAATTTGTGGCTCTTGATTGAAGGATTTTCATGTGTTTTATAGAACTTATTCTTCTGTCCAAACCTCTCCAGTCACAGATATTCGTGGCCTTCAATACAGGGTGGAATTTGAGTTATGTGTTGTCACAGGATGAATACATTGAAATTTGTCAGGGGTGGTACTAATTGATTTAAACCTGCCCCAATTTACCCTTCTATTTATCAATCCATAATCTCATCAAAGGTGTATTTTTACGGTCTGATATTTTTCATGGGTAAAATTTAATCTTTGTTTTTCTACCTTTATGACTGTAAGAAAAAAGTAGGTTTATTCTGCTAACTTTTAGACCAATATACATCAATATTCATCTTATAATGCCTCCATGCAAAGTGAATAAGTAAACATTATGGCTTTCTCCAATCCTCACCTAGGCCAAGAAGGGATTCTGAGGCTGCATCTGATCCAGAGAGGACTGTAGGGCCACTGTGCTCTGGTGATTACAGAAATGTGGCTCCAGGACACCATCCCACCCTCAGCAATCCAGCTGGATGCCCTTGTCTCCTTCAGGGCAGACAGAGACACTGCTGCTTCTGGCAAGACTCAAGGAAGGAGACTGTGGATTTACATCAATGTGACCTGGGGCACCAATGTCTCTGTTGTGAAGACCTTCTGCTCATTGGAGATAGAGCACATCCTGGTGAAATGTAAACCCTTCTACCTGCCCAGGGAATTCTCAGCCATGCTGAGTGCTGCAGTCTCCATTCCATCTTAGGCTAATGAGAGTGAAGCCATGAAGGAGCTTTATGGTACTATCTGCCAAGTCCAGACTTCTACCCTGATGGTGCCATAATTATTGCTGATGACTTCAACCTGAAACCGATCTTACCACAGTTTCACCAGCATGTGAACTTTGCCACCAGAGGAGAGAACACCCTGGATCAGGTGTACACCAACATCCCTGGTGTGTTCAAGGCTGTACTCTTCCCCCACCTTGATTACTCGGATCATATATCTTTCCTGCTAACCTCAATGTACAGACCGATGCCAAAGCAAAATAGGTCAGTTCACAGGGAGATCAGGTCATGGCCAGGGAGGTGCATAGGAGTGCTGCGAGACTGCTTTGAGACCACGGACTGGAGCTGTTTCAGGGATGCAACCACCTGCAATGGTCATGTAAACATAGAGGAGTACACAATCTCAATGACTGGCTACATCAGCAAGGGCATTAAGGATGTACCAAGATCAAATGGTTCATAACCAGGGCTAACCAGAAACTATGGTTGGATGCAGAGGTCCAGGCACTTCTCAGAACTTGTGATGCTGCCTTTAGGAGAGGGGATAGGGAGATACTAGGATCAGCCAGGGTAGAACTCCCCCATGCAATCTGGAAGGCAAAATGAGGGTTCACACAGAAGATCCACAGACAGCTGAGCAACACTGGTGACACGAGGCGTATGTGACAAGGGATAAAGACTATTATGGATCACAAGGTAACCTTATGAATTAAGGATAATGATGCATCCCTTCTGAAAACCTTCTATGCACAGCTTGATGAGAAGTAAAGGATGATACCAAAGAAAGCTATGTGTCCCGTGATGAACTGGCCCCCCGCGTAGCCACAGCCAAGGTGAGGAGAACACTATCCAAAGTGAACAAGGCAGCGGGACCAGATAACATACTTAGTTGGGTACTGAAGGACTGCATAGACCTATTGATGAAGGTCTTCACAGACATCTTCAACACTTCACTGCAGGAGTCCATAGTTCCCATAGGTTTCAAGACAGCCATCATCATCCTGATACCCAAGAGGGAAACCATAACAGGCCTCAATGACTATCACCCTGCGGCACTGACCTTCACCATTATAAAAAGCTCAGAGATGCTGGACTTCTTTGAATTTGCCAATTGAAGAAACTGTTCCACAGATGATGCTATAGCCTTGTTGCTTCATTCCATCCAGACCCACCTGGAAAATGAGGATTCATATACCAGGCTGCTGTTCATTAATTTCAGCTCAGTGTTTATTATGATCTTACCCCAGAGGCTTGTTGAGAAATTATCCACTCTGGAACTCAACACCCCTCTCTGTAATTGGATCCTGGACTTCCTAATGGAAAGTCTACAGTCTGTCCGGGTCAGTAGCAGAATATTGAGCACCGTCAAACTGAGCACTGACACCCCTCAGAGCTGTGTACTCAGCCGCTCCTGTTCACTCTACTGACCCACGACAGCATGGCCAGATCCACCTCCAACAATTTCAACAAGTTTGCAGATGACACAACAGTAGTTGACATCCTCAGCAACAATGATGTGTCACACAACAAAGAGGTGGAAAATCTCATGAAATGGTGCGAGTGTAACAGCCTGAATCTTAACTGGACAAGTGAAAGGAAATGATCGTGGACTTCAGGATGACCAGTAATGACCACCCTCCACTACACATCAACAACTCTGCAGTAGAAAGAGCGAAGAGCACCAAGTTCATTGGTGTTCACTTAACGAGTGACCTATCATGGACACTCAACATCCCCTCACTTGTCAGGAAGGCACAATAGTGACTGCACTTCTGGAGAAGACTGAAGAGGGCAAGACAACCGGCCATTATTATGTCAACCTTCTAGAGCAGCTCTATTGAGAACGTCCTGACCATCTCATCAAGTACGTTTGCTGCAGAGAAATGGATGGGAGGTCAATCCACAGGACTATAGAGTGGCTGAGAGGATCACTGGAGACTCTAACCCTCCCCTACCCATCAACATTATCTACTGGGTTCATTGTCTGAAGAGGGTATGCAAAATCAATGAGGACTCTTTCCACCCTGCACACAGTATCTTTCAGCTGCTCCTTTCAGGGAAGAGATACATGGGTATCAGAGCCAAGCTGAGGAACAGCTTCTTCCCATGGACAGCGAGAATGCTGAACATCCAAAGGAACTGCTCACGCTACCCATCCAAGACTCTCATTTGTACAAAAGAATGCTTATTTATTTATTTTAATAGATATAATACTTGTCCTGTATGTGTGTTATGTCTGGTTGTGTGCCTGCATGTTTTTGCACCAAGGACCAGAGAGCACTGTTTCATCGGGTTGAACTTGTACAATCAGATGACAATAGTCTTGACTTGAAAATGATGATGGTGAAGGATTTTCTTACACTTGTTGATGTACAAACATGTCCAATTATGTCAGATAGTTGGATAGCTTTGCTGTATCAAATCTTTTCAGATGAGCTTCCCAGCGAACATTCAGACAAACCTGACTCAGGAAGTTTCTTGCTGTCATAGGCATTGAATTGCACAGCACTAAAACAGGCTCTTTGAACCATTGAATCCATGAGTCCCTTCCAACCATAAAACAGTCCCATTTTATTTTGTCTTCTTGAGAGCAAACAAAATCTCATTCAGTCACAAGGTAAAGTGCAAACTGCACCAGATTTGACTCAGAAGATCAGCTTGGGACATAAGTCACTCTGCAGCAGCAGGCTCTCCAGATTGCACCACAGTTCCCTTAAGTATTCCAGCAATGGCTTTGTAAAGGTAGAATAAAAATTGGAAATTCTCAGCAAATCCAGCAGCGTTGACCAGAGAATAAAATTTTCAATGATTTTTGTTTTTGTTTTTCTTGCCTCTGGAGAAATGCGAGATGATTTTGATGAAGAGTCAAAAACAAGCATGCATCAGGGTTGATGTTCAAGATTCAATTTATTATTATAGTAATAAAACAGTTCAGATTACTTTTTGCCTGCCACAAGGCCGATAGATCCGCCACCGGCAGGAATTCACTAAATGCCTCTTACAGTCAGATTAACAGTCAGGTAGATGGAAGCAAAAGAGATCCCACCACCCCCCCCGCCCCACCCCACACCCCCCCCACCCCCCCCCACCCCCCAGGATCACAGAGTGTCTGTAGATTTGCCTCCAGCACTCCCACAGCCTCTGCAGCCACACACAAACCATTCTAACCTGAGCTCCAGATGCAAACCTTGGCACCTCCTTGCATTCTGGTTCTGGTACTCCTCCAGCCCCTTCGAGCCAGTCTCCAGAAGTCTGCAGCCCAATGCGAGTCTCCTGATAGCAGTCTCCAGCAGCCCACAGATTCCATGGGTTGCTTTCTTTGAGTGACCAGCACTGGTGCACTGGCGTGTCAGCTGCAGAGCACCCTCACTGGTCCACCACTGTGGTCACTGTCCCTGTGGGGGTTGTCTCCTCCGCTCCTCCCTCTCAGATGACACAACAGTAGTTGACATCCTCAGCAACAATGATGTGTCACACAACAAAGAGGTGGAAAATCTCATGAAATGGTGCGAGTGTAACAGCCTGAGTCTTAACTAGACAAGTGAAAGGAAATGATTGTGCACTTCAGGAGAACCAATAATGACCACCCTCCACTACACATCAACAACTCTGCAGTAGAAAGAGTGAAGAGCACCAAGTTCATTGGTGTTCACTTATAGAGTGACCTATCGTGGACACTCAACATCTCCTCACTTGTCAGGAAGGCACAATAGTGTCTGCACTTCTGGAGAAGACTGAAGAGGGCAAGACAACAGTTAAGTTCACTCGTTAAGTGAACTCCAGTCCTCCAATTCCCTGGAGTCTGCAACCTCTCATGGCCACTGCCAATTAATAAGCTCTGCCATCTTGGATGCAGATCCACATTCACGGGATTTCAAATAAAAACCTCCGTCGGCTCGCTCAACAGGCTGTTCAAAGCCTATTCAGAGCCAATGGCAGTCAACTGGTAGGCTGAACCCAGCGGAAGCGCTGCCATTAGAGTGACTCTGGCACCAAGGGGTGTAGCAAGATGGCATAGAAGTCAGATGTCCAATTCCACCCTTCACCAGCTAGTCTTGTAAATACCCATTTTTAAAATTTATAAAAGTGATTAAAAGTAGTATTTACAATTATTGGAACATTAGAAGACTACAATGGCTACCAATGTGAAAAAAAATGAAAGCTCAATTACAGAAGAAACTACCTTTCAAGAGTGCTGAAGAATTGAGGCCTATCAGTTCAGTTGAAACCACAGAGTTGTTGGTGGAAATTCCCAAGGCTCAGAGGACTCCTGCCCGTTTAAGTATGACACCAGCGCCAATCCTACCTCTGAAAGATGGCACCGGCTTGACGATAAGCTCGGCTGGCACTGAACTGTGCACCCGTGAAGTCGGGTGTATGGGCAGTCTGGCTGAGAGAGGGGCCCTCGAGCCCATGATGTTGTCAGGCGGGCCGGGAATAAGCAGTGTTGCGTCAGAGGATGCACCTGTGCAATCGCTGGTCCTACCAGGCATGTCCAGTGCTTCGAGGGTTTGGGATTTATTAGAACGGGTGTGGGCTTTAGAGGGACCTGAGCAGCGGTGCTCCGATGAGGTCGGGGTGCTGTCATCGGATGTTCAGACCCACAGCCGCACCGGAAGAGGACTAGCGGTGCCTGAAGAAGAAGAAGACTTACCTTCACTGGGCAGCACACAAGAACAAATGGAGGTGGAGACCAGGGAAGGTAGGTCTCAAAGGGAGGTGATAGAATCCAGAATAGAATCTACGTGTGCTGTTTTGGAAGGGATTGCCTACCAAATAGACAATATGTTTAAACAGATGTCTCGAGGATTCCTGGAAGTAAAAACTAAAATGAGCACTATGTGTGAAGACATGACAAATATGAAGCAAGATATGTCTGTAGTTAAAAGTGATGTTAATAGATGTATAAAATCAGTTGATACAGTACAAGATAATTTTTTTTAAATTGAAGCAGCTTTTTTTGAATGTAAAAATTAAGTTGAATGTAATAGGGAAAAAATGGAAAAAGTGGAAGATTCTTTTGTGGATTGGGGGATTCAGAAGAAAGAATTATTGAAGAAAATTGATTCATTGGAAAATCAAAGTCAGAGCAATAATGTGAAGATTATGGGTCTTCCAGAAGATATTGAAGGTTCTGACCCAATAAAAAATTTTAAGAAATGGATTCCTGAGAAAGAGTTTTTTCTGGAAGGTTTGGAGTTGGATCAAGCACTTAGAGCATTAAGGAAGAAGCCATTTCTCGGACAATCCCCACGGGTGGTTTTAATTCGTTGTTTGAAATATCAAGATAGAGAAATTATATTACGACTGGCGGTGCAGACGGCCCGACAAAGTCAATCTCCAATGATGGCTCAAAATGATAGAGTATTTTTTAATGCAGATTTGAGTCAAGAAATTACTAGGCGACGTCGGGAATTTAATTCAGCTAAAGAAGTATTGTTGCGGAAGGGTTATAAATTTGCTTTTCGCTACCCTGCAGTGTTAAAAGTTTTTTATGGTAATTTTCAATCTCAATTTTTTGAAAATGACCCTGATGGATTAATTTTTGCCAATTCATTGCCAGATTTGCGAGGAAATGGCCGATCTCCATTGTTGTCACCTAAAAGAAGGTCAAATGGAAATGGGCATGGGAATGGGAAGAATGGAAAGAAAGAAAAGAACGAAGAGCTGACACAAAGTCTTCTTGATATTGAAGACCCAGAACAATCATTGGGACTGGAATCAGTGGGTTGAATTTATTTACTGTTTTTGATTATGTTTAATTGAATAATGTATGTATGTCTGCCTGGGGGGGGGGGGGGGGGGGAGGAATGGATGGCACTGAAATCTTTGACAGTCATCTGCTGCTAGTGGGGTTTACCACACCCAGATTTTTAGGGCGTTACTACCTCTGGGTGTTTTTTTTAAAGGGTGATCTTTTTCTTAATTTTTTTTCTTGATGTTTTATAGGGAAGGGATTGTGATTTTAAGAATTTATAAGGGGAGCGATATTTAGTAGTGTGTGATTATATTGTTAGTTTGTAGAAATGTCTAATTTGAAATTTGCAACTTTTAATGTTCAGGGGTTGAATAATCCAATTAAGTGGAAATGAGTTTTGGCCTATATTAAAAAAAATGAAAGTTGATATTGATTTTTTGCAAGAAACACATTTGATTGAAAAAGAACACTTGAAATTGAAGAGAGATTGGGTTGGTCATGTCTTTTCTTCTTCTTTTAATTCTAAGGTGAGGAGTGTAGTGATTTTAATTCATAAGAGTTTGCCTTTTGAATTACCATCTTTGGAGGGAAATGCTGGGAGAGTTTTAAGGGTGAATTGTAAAATTTTTGCTGAATCTTGGACTTTACTTAATGTTTATGCAGCTAATATAAATGATGACCGCTTTTTTTTAGAAGCTTTTTTGTTGTTAAATCAGACTAATGCAATTATCTTAGTTGGGGGAGAATTTAACTGTGTTTTGGACGCTTTATTGGATAGATCTCCGAAAAGTATAAGGAAATCAAAGATGGCGATACAAATTGGGGCTCTGATTAAAAATTTAAATTTGGTAGATATTTGGAGAAGAGTTAATCCTACGGAGAAAGATTTTTCTTTTTATTCATCTCGGCATGATTAATTTTCCAGAATAGATTTTTTTTTATATCGGCACATTTACAGGGTAGAGCATTACAGGATGAGTATAAAAGTAGGGATATATCAGATCATTCTTCATTGTTTTTTTCTTGTGTAAGTTCGGAAGTGGTACGTTCATCTTATAAATGGAGGTTCAACACAATGTTACTGAAAAAAACGGAGTTTGTTACTTTTGTTAAAGAACAGATCACTGTTTTTGGCTGAGAATGTTAATTCTGTAGATAGTCATTTTGTATTATGGGATGCACTGAAAGCTTATTTAAGAGAGCAGATCATTAGTTACACTACGAGAGTTAAGAAATGATATATGGCAGAGAGTTTAGAGTTGGAGAAACAAATTGCTGAGTTAGAGAAGGAATTTCAGAAAGATGTGACAGAAGATAAAAAAAAGTGGCTCTTGCAAACTTGAAATTACATTATAATACATTGAAAACTTATCAATTTGAGCGTTTAATTAATTGATCTAAGCAGCGTTACTATGAATTGGGTGAGACGGCACATAAGGTACTTGCATGCCAATTAAAAATGAAACAGGTTTCACAGACTATTAATGCTGTTAAAAAAGAATTCAATAGTTACCTATAAACCTCAGGAAATTAATGACCAGTTTTATTCATTTTATCAAAAATTATATACTTCTGAGGGGAAACAGGATAATGGTCCTATTGAATCTTATTATCTAAATTAATGTTACCGGTATTAGGGAAGGAAGATGTTATGGAATTGGAATCTCTGTTTATAGATTTTGAGATTAAGGAGGCTATACAGGAGATGCCAAATGGAAAGTCATTGGGGGATGATGGATTCTCTGTGGAATTTTGTAAAAATTTTTATGAAGACTTAGCTTCTGTGTTTGGGGGTGTATTACAACAAATAACTGAAGAACAGGTGCTACCAGAATCTTGATCGAGTGCATTCATTACTGTAATTCCGAAAAAAGTTAGAGATCCGTTGAAAGTGTCTTCATATAGACCTATTTTTTAATTGAATGTAGATTATAAAATTATAGCAAAAGTGTTAGCAAACCAGCTTGCCAAGTACTTACCTAAGTTGATACATATTGATCAAATAGGTTTTATTAAGAATAGGAATGCGTCAGATAATATTCTTTGATTGATAACTTTGATCAATACATATTGAAAGCAGCCCAAACACCCAATGGTGGTTGTGCTAGATGTGGAAAAAGCCTTTGATAGGGTTGAATGGGATTTTTTATTTAAGGTGTTAGAGAAGTTTAAATTTGGCCCTTTATTATTGGTTGGGTTAAAACCCAATTGCTAGGGTGGTGACAAATGGTCAAGTTTCCTTATCATTTAAATTGACACGTTCGACCCAGCAAGGGTGTCCACTGTCACCAGCCTTATTTGCATTGGCTATTGAACCATTAGCTCAGACAATAAGACAGAATGAAAAGATAAGAGGGATGAGTTATGGATGAGAATATAAGATTAATCTATTTGCAGATGATGCTTTGATATACTTTACAGAACCAAAACAGTCATTGTTACATTTGCAGGAATGTTTATTACAATTTGGAAAATTATCTGGATATAAAGTTAATTGGGATAAAAGTGAAATTTTGCCAATTGGAGAGGGTGATTATTCAGAGTATAAAAATATTATAAAATTGAAATGGTCTGATAAAATTAAATATTTAGGAATAACTGTAAATGTTGATTATCAATCATTATATAAGTTAAATTATGTTTCTTTATTTAAAAAGTTTAAAGCAGATTTAATTAAATGGAAAGACCTTCCGTTAACTTTAATTGGTCAAGTAAATTGTATTAAGATGAACATTTTTCCTCGAATCCAATAGTTATTTCAATCAATACCATGTTCCCTTTCAAAGGGTTTTTTTCAGGATTTAAATAAAGTTGTGAGGGAATTCTTATGGAAAGGTAAATTACCGCGGGTAGCATTGTATAAACCTACATGGAAATATGCATTAGGTGGACTTCAGTTACCTCATTTTCAAAATTATTATGAAGCAACTCAGTTGAAATTTATTAGTAGATTGATGGACTTGGACCAACCTCCAAGTTGGGCAAAAGTGGAGATGGCTTGTACTTCTGAAGTTGAGGTGCATCAATTTATATTTCAAAGGAATATGAATTTGTTGTGGGAATATAATATGCCAGTATTAAAACATTTTTTAAAGGTATGGACTAGAAGAAATAAGGTTTTAGGATCAAAAGGTAAATTATCAATTTTAATTCCATTACATAATAATCAGCTTATTCTTTTTTCAATGTTTAATAATCATTTAACGAGTTGGGATTCTAAGGGTATAAAGATATTGCAGGATTGTTTTGAGGAAGGATAACTTCTTTCTTTTAATCAATTGATGGAACGATTTGATATCTCTGAAAATTCTTTGTTTGCTTATTACCAACTTAGAGCTTTGGTAAAAGATACCTATGGTAAAGAGATGATTCTACCTGTATTGATGAAATTTGAATCTTTGATTTCCTCTTTACCAAAAAAGGGTTATATTTCAGTTATGTATCAAGTGTTACAAGATAGTATGGATAAACCGGAATGGGAGAAGTCTAAGCTTAAATGGGAAAATGATTTAACCTTTATTTTTCTGGAAGATAATTGGGCAGATATGTGTTGTGATAGTGTAACTAAATTGACAAATGTATGATATGGAATGATTAATTATAATTTTTTACATCAGTTATATTTAACTCCAGAGAAATTGAAAAAATATGGTTTTAGTAATTCAGATTCTTGTTTTAGATGTGTTTTATGTACTGGAACTTTTTTATGTGCAGTTTGGTCCTGTGTTAAAGTACAATCATTTTGGGAAGAAATTAGGTTAGTTTTGGAAAAATTATATAATATTAAGTTACCATTAGACCCATCTATTTTGGCTACATGGTTATTTTAAGGGGATTAGAGTTGGATAAGTTTCAAATTGCATTTGTACGATTAGTGTTTTCTGTGGCACGAAAATGTGTAGCTAGTACATGGAAAGATAATATCGCGATTAGAATAATATGTTGGCAGAATGAATTGAAAGCTTGTATTATTATGGAAAAAATTGCATATAATCTGCATAATTATTCTTTTTTTGTTAATGTGGCTACCTTATTTGGAATATATGCATCTGGATGTACTTTGGTTGATTAAATACCTTTAGTTTTATTTTGTTTATATTTTTGGCTCTCCTTAAGAGAGCTGGCTGATGGGGTGGGAGGGTGGGAGGGGGGTTGTATTTTTTGTTGGTTTTTTTTGTGTTTTCTTTTTATATATATATATATATATATATATGTATATATATTTATTCAAAATTGTTCTTATTGGATTGTATACTGTTTTTTCTTGATGACCTTTTAAATAATTAAAGTTTTTTTTTAAAAAGTGTGACTCTGGCAGCACCATCATCTTAGTTGTTGAGTGTCAGTGACAATGTACTCAAGATGTTGAGAAATATTGAATATTTTAAGTAATCTTGAATTGATCCAATAAGCGATGAATGGGGAAATCAGTTGGAAGAAAGATGGAATAGAGTTGGAGACATGCGCAAAGGAAGAAATGGGGAACCAAACAAGTAAGTGGTGTCGCTGTGGGTGCACTTGATATCATTATTTTCAAACAGCAGGTCAATATAAAGAAACTGCATTGGTTGAAGTGCTAGCCAGCAAGATATGTTGTGGCCTATTTACAGACTGTTATCAGACATATTGAGAGCCAGCTAAGCTAGCTAAGCTTTTATCTTTAGAAGCAAGCATTGCAGCTACGTTACCACGCAGTCGGCTTGCATTAAACAATTGCTGCTCAAGGATAGGCTCTATATGGTGCCATAAATGTTCAGCAAAAATTGTTCTAATTTGCTCCTGGCTGTCCTGAAATCATTAAGAAATACAAATGAAAAATATTTTGTTCACATTCCATTGAAGCACTTCATATCACTTTGAATATAATTTAAATTACATTATTCATTAAGAGAAATTTGGATGCCTGATTTGTAACAATTAACTGATGGTGTAGCTTTTAAATTAGTACAAATTATTTATGTTGTTATTGCAGCCATTTCCAAAGTGGCTCTAACTATTTTTTTTATATTAATGTTATTGATTTTGGAAGGAGGAATATATTTAGAGAAAAGCATAACAGATAATTTGAACTTATCTGCAATTTGACATTTTAGTCAGTTTTTTTACCAAATGATTTCAGTTATTACTGGCATTTCCAGACATTAACATTTTGTGCTGTTATTCAGTTGGTAAAACATGAATGACCCCTTGGATTTTTCAATAGCAATTTGGTTTTTGAAACACTTTAAATAATTACACTGGACAACAATTTTTTTAAAGGTTTGCTTCCTGAAAAAAAGATGGGGATTATGATGGACAACTTCAAGATGAACCTAAAGATATTTTCAGATTTGCAGCATCACATAGGAAGTTGGAGACAAATTAAATGAACTTTTATTGAATTTAACATGTTTAATCCCATAAAGATGTTGAGATTAACGGCATATGTTGCACAACAACTATGACTTGTCTTGGTCGCCAATTTTATAACCAAAGTAGGCTCTCTTAATAAGTGCAGTCATGTAGCGACTTTGAGCCTTAAGCATATACTTGCCACAAATATATCACAGCTATTGTGATATGTACAAGACATTTCTGTTGTATTGAATCTTTCTGAAGACAATAAATGCTACTGTTACATACACTCACTGCTATTGCCCGAAGAACATATGTATCAACATATGTTTAATCTCCATCAGTGTAAAGCACAGCATCTGTATATGTGAGCTGCTTTTATAGCTGATCTGCATAAGTATTCCCATGCATATGACAATATTTGCCCAGTCATGCTTGGACTGACCAAAACAACTTATTTGGTGGCCAGTATACTAGTATACCTAAAATATTACAGGAAATCACAAAAATAGGTTATATCTAAATTATAGTACACGATAGGAAACTTTTAAGGTGATTTTTGTGATCAGTAGCCCAAAACCCATAAAATTCACCCAAAAGTGTTCAGGAAGAAAATCTTTATTATCCAGTGTTATCAACATTAAACGGTTTCACTGTCACTCACAAAATTGATTTTTTTTTCTTTTGGGGTAATCTAGCCTTTTATATTTTAGGAATCATTTTAGTTTTAACATAAACACCGGAAATATATGGACAATAGGAATTGTAAAAGCATATAATGGATGACAACGGTGATAAATATTGAACAAAAGCAAGGTGTGGAAAGATTGAGGATATATTCAACATAAAATAGTGGGGATGAACTGATGTTGGAATACTCTAGAATAGGATCTGGGCGAAGTGACTTTGAATGACTAGCAATTTATATATTATGACATTTGAAATTGACGCAGGAATGGAGAGGATTAGAAGGTCCATTCTTGCGACAACAAGGCTTGTTATGTTCATCATGATGGACCTTCATGGGAAAGATGGTCATACATTTGCAAGTCCAACAAATATTTTTTATTCATAGAGCGTGACAGTTGAAAAGCTGAATGACTGCCTCATGTAACAAAGAGTGTTTCTCATGTAATGAACTCCACTTATGAGTTTCATCTTGTAAGAATATAAGGACATCTTGCCTCTCAAGCCTGCTCTGCCATGCAATGAGATCATGGCCATACTGGCCATGGACTCGAATTTGAAACTGAGATACTTCGTAAAATTTCAGAAAACCATTTCATATTTGATGGTGTTTTTCTGGATCCCAAGTATTAATTACATTAGATGACCCTAAATTTGTCGGTAAGGTCTCATTTACAACAAATTATTGCCATGACCTTTAATACAATTTCTTAGGAAATTGCAGTAAACTATGTCTTTTTTTTTATTTTTATTTTTCACACTATGAACCCATATTGACCAAAATACACTCAAACTTTCCCTCTTGAATATACATCATGTCATTTTCTCCCCTTTTTTCCCCCTCCCTTCCCTCCCTCCTTCACACCCCCCCCTCCCCACCCACTCAACATTCAACATATATGATACATTAAACCCATTAAACAATGTCCTCACGCAATGAAAATAAACAAGAAATTTGTGTCTTCTACTTTTACATACTGGGTCAGTTCATTTCGTCTTCTTCTCCTTCTGTCATTTTAGGTGGTGGAAACTATGTCTTTAGTCCCACACTCTTCCCTTTGTTTTAACCATTACAATCCCCAATCCCCAGGTTCTGTACCACTTCTATAGCTTTGTCTCTCCAGGTAAGTGCAAATTTGACTTGGCATTTAACAATTTAACTCAAATTGTAGAGCTCACACTTGATAGCCCCCATAACATTGGCAATATATAATGTGTTTTTCATAAAATCTTGAAAAATTGTTTTCATCACAGCTGATCACAATTTAACCTATAGCTATTATCTTTGTCTAATAACTTTTTCTTAATTTATCAAGAAAATCAGGCTTGATAATGGTTAAATTAGTTAGCCCAAGAAACCAGTTGCAAGGATTGTGTTATGCAGTTAATCCATGCCAGCATAGGGGAATGCAATCAGCATGGCATCCTTGCTAATTACAACAGTGTATACTTGCATCCACTGCTGACTGACCAATCAACTGGAGGTCAATATCATTCCTCACTTGCATTAATAAAGGTTCTCTGCACTGCTCAAAGGACAGGCAGTGTGATAGGAATTCTTCAGTGTCTGAAAATATTTTGGAAAAGAGAGAAAATGGCTGAAGAGAGGAATGTGGACCCAGATTTACAGGTACTCCCCTAAGGGTTCATGGTGCAGGAGCTGAAAAGGAGTGCTAAATAGTTGAAAGAAGTTATTCAAGCTGTACAAATGGATAAGGTGAACATCAATGCCAGAAGGACAGCTCTGGGCAATGCTGGAAGAACACTAATGAGCTCATGTGCTAAGTTCTTCTTCAAATGTTGTGACATTACCCTTATAAAATAAGGGTTGGCCTCTAAGCAAATCATTTCCATCACAATAATTTTTATCCATCAAGATTGTACCTAATGCTCTTAGTTTCACCCATTGGACACTAAGCAGATGTTATACCTGAATTTAGAACCTTGTTAGCTAAATAATCCTGACAGTCACTTGAATTGCATGATGCTCACATTTGCACTTCATTCTCACTTGCAGAAGGTGGTGTGCAACTCGACACAGCAGGTAATAGCTGGTGCACAGTAGAATTTCACAACTGTGTCAATGTGCATTGGATAATGATTAACGTAAGTGTACATGCTTGATGACTTCCCTGCAAGTGCACGTATCTTTTTTTGGAGACTGCCCATTTTCACAAAACATACAAATGCAGCAATTGCAATTATAAAATTTCTAGGTTAGCAGATTTTTTTGTACTTATGTTATTTTTATTATAAATTAAAGATGAGTAGATATGATAATCATAATGTATTTACTGGAGAGTAAAGACAACTTTCCCAAACATAAACATTTATGAACATTGCCTTGATTTGACATCAAAATATATATTTCAAACAGTGTCAAGAAATTAAGTGTTTTCAAATGGTAGATAAATGTTGACTTTGCTTTACTATGATGAATAAATAGTTGATGAAAGCAGAACAAAAGGCAAAATGATAACCCAAGAGATGCTGCTTAGATAAACAGAAATAGTAACCAAACAGATTAACTGCTGTTGTAAAACTATTTAAAATAATTCATTTGACAGGTTGGGGTGCCACAAAGGCAAATGGATATTTTTAAAAATGTTTCATAACAAAAGGGACATGAAAGAAGCCGGTTGGATCCTATGTTCTGAGGAGCTGAGGTCTGAAAAAGTTGCATGCTATTCTATTTCTGGTAATTTTACAGCCAGCCTGTTGAGACAGAAGTGGGAAAAGTGCAAATAAAATAGTTAGAAAATTGAAGTGACTCCCAAGATTGGGAAAGATATTACAAGTGAATTCAGAAATCCAAAGCTCTGCACTGTTACCTATATTGAAATATCTAAATGTGTAAGCCTACAGCTTGAAGCTTGGTTTCAGGTTGTAGGCTGTGTATCATTGTACATTTTAATATGTGCAATAAATATGCAGAGCAATTCAGTTTGATGTGTTGAACAGATAGAGGAACATGAGAAGTGCAGTGTTAAGCAAGCCTTTCTATCCCTGAATGGCAATTAACTGCTTTATTCTCCATCTAACAACACCATGCATCCTAGTGTGAACTAGAGTTGCAATATGGGCTACATATGGTCTTAATTAATGTGCTTATAAACAATGTTCATGTTTCTGGCCTAGTCAACATTCAATTCTCAAATTATTCATTATTTTGCTTCGCTGGGAGGAGAAAGTGCCAACATAACTATGTTTACAAGGTTTTTAGTTGAGATGTTGGGTCAGAAAATTGTATGGAATATGAATTCAGTACAGTAGAATCCCCATTATCTGGAATTCAATCAACCAGAAACTCAAACAATTGGCAAAAAAAAGGAAATAAATAAATATTTAAAATGAATAGGTCTGGGCAGATGGACCCCGCAGGGAAGCACTGAGACTTCATTGAACTCTCTCAGGTTCACCCCACTGAACTAGCAATGCCACTCGATGCTCACGCATTTGCTGTCACCACTTGCATGTGAGTCAGTTTGCACCGACAGCCTGACCAGGACTCGTGTATGAAGGTGAGACGGGTTGTCAGAGCAAGGAAGGTGGGCCAACGGCCTGACCAGAACATGTGCGTGGAGGTGAGCCAGGTTGTCAGCACTAGGAAGGTGATCATGTGAAAGCAAATGTTCTCCGAAGCAACGCAACCGCTTGCTGAAGGTGGGAGCAAACATTCAACTAGTGGAGCACCTCAGTTGTGTCCCACCTGCAGCAGCTGTTTAAATAAAGTTTCAAGAATGTTTCATTGGTGTTGCCCAGGATGAAGAGCTGGACGAAGCTGCTCACCGCTGGGGCAACTCTCTTAAAGTGTCCCCCTATCCCTGCCTGGTAAGAATCATTATCTTTATTAGTATTAGGTATATTGGTAAAAATTTATCTGTAAACTTGGGGGAGGGGGGGTTAATTATGACGGCAGAAATGTTATTGTAACAGCTAGCGCAACGCTGTTACAGAACCAGTGACTGGCGTTCAAATTTAAATTTTGTAAGTTATGGGAATTACCTGATTAAAATAAACTTACATAATTAAAGACTACAATTCTGATTTTTTTTTTCAAATTACTTTACATTTTGCAGTATCTTTTGTTTTTTTATAATGCTGTATTCTTAATGCAGGTGTATGAGTTAGGTATTGGAAGAGTAAGTCTCAGTCAACTGGAAAATTTTCATATCCAACATCTGCAATCCCCATAAGTGCTGGATAATGGAGATTCTACTGTAAAAAAAATTAGCAAACTGTGCAAAGCCAGTAAATAATGGAGATATGTCATTGGACTGAGGCAGATGTTTATGACTATTAGTAAACCATCCTCTCAATCCAAGATCATTATTGCCAAATACAATACCTTTAGGGAGTCTCCCACACCCATTTAGCTTCAGATGCTTCATCAGAAATGGGGATGGGTGCTGATGACCACTCAATTTAAGTGCATTTGTAATTCTTAACGTAATGGCCCTGCGCCCATGGAGCAGGAGCCAAGTAACTATCAGGCTTGTGCTGATCAGAATCAAATAATATTTGGATCATGCAAGTAGTGGGGTACAACTTTATCCCACAAGAGAACATCCAATCACTCACTACATTTTGCAGTTTAATGGTACTAGCATTTTTGGCTGGCTTAACTTCAAAATTAATCAGAAGCTTTAATAGATTACTTCATAAATAATGTGAATACAAATCAATGCAGAAGCTTGATATTACAGACACATAGTAACAAGAATAGATCATTCAATATTCAAGCTTCTTCGGTCTTTCAATGAGATTATGACTTATTTATGATCCAACTCTGTGTACTTGGCTTTCCCCCATAGTTGTAATTTTTTGTGGTGTGTATCTCACTCCTGATTCTCCAAATATGGGAGTACGGTTAGTGTAGTGGTTCGCCCACCCCTGTTACAGTGCCAGTGATCCCCGTAGGTGCCGGATACCAGGGGGTTTCACTGTATTTAAAAAATCATTGGGCAGAACTCACTGATCTGTCAAGTCAAGTTTATTCTCATCTGAATGTACAAGTCCAGCCCAACGGAACAGAGTTCTCTAGTCCTCGGTGCAAAACACGCAGATGTACAACCAGACATAACTCAAATACAGACAAACAATACATATGCAGGATAAGTATTTCATCTATAAAAATAAATAAATATTGTTTTATGAATATGACAGTCTCTGACAGTTAGAGTGAGCAGTATCTTTGGTCATTAAGCATTCTCACTGCCTGTGGGAATGTCGGAACAACCATGTAAAATTGAGGATTTAAGTCCCAATTTTTTAAAATTGTCTCACTTGGATGATGTAATATAAATTCTAATGTCTATTCTGTTTTTTTTTAAATTTATAGTGGTTAAATACAAATGTAAGTATGCTGACAAGAACAACAGAGTACCATTCCGATTACTTGTGATGCCATTTGGAATTGGTAAATACAATGCAATTAAAAACTTGAACCTTAAAATCGTGTTTTCATTCAGAAGATGAGATGAAAGAAAAATATGCCATATATTGGGTCCTGTTAATAGAAAAAGAGTTGCTGAGAATTAGAGAGCATGATGCCCCTTTTCTCATTTGAAGTTTCAAATCAGTCCACTGTATTATTAGAGTTTGTAGCTGAAACAATGATTGTCATCTCTTAAGAATATGCTGGAAGGATAGTGCCAAAAGGATGGAAAATAGAGAAAAATAAAAATGAGTTATTAGATCTACCACATGTGGTCACGTTACACAATATAGTTTGTGCTAGTGTGATAATTGTAAGTAAATAAAAGAGATGCATACAGAAAAACCCCTTTTATCCAGATTTCAAACAATCGGCAGCCTCAAGCAACCAGCAAATAAAAGAAATCACAGAAAATGAATAGGTAAAACTATGGAAGTTTAAAATTAGCGTGCCTCGTCATTAGTTTGCCAATTGTTGCAAGGTGCAATTTCAAGCAACCAGAAAATGCAATTATCTGGTATCTAATAATCCTCATAGATCCAAGGGCTTTAGCGTACTCATGCTGATGTAAGTTAAAATGAACTGGCCTTTAAACTAAAAAATCAGAACTAAAAGGAAGTGTTATACTGTACAGCCGATTGCATATTTAGATGCTAGAATATGCTGTGTTTAAACTCTGAAGATTGCAGTAAGTGGCATTTTGCTCCAACAAAAAATGTTACAGATTTCACAGCTATGTACCAAGTAATTTGGCATCGATTTCAACTGGTTTTATGCAATTGTTTTCTTTTAAATAACATTTCTGACTTTGATAATGTCTTATTAGGCTTCACATTTAAGGTAACTGCATAAAACTCTTTGCTGTTTCAGTAAGTTTGATTTTTACACAAATCCCTTAGGAAAAAAATTAAGTTATTTTAGAATTTGTTTGACGCATTGTCGTCATCAGTACATGTAGCACAGAACCAAGCTTTTGACCTATTAAGTCCATACCAACCATCTGTAACCCATTTATACAATTTCTTTTATTCTCATTTAGATTTAAGATTTATTGTCAGAGTATTTACATACATAACATCATATACAGCCCTGAGATTCCTTTTTCCTGCTAGTTCAGCAGAATTACAGGTACACGATCCTTTATCCTGACATCTAAAATCCAGAAAGCTCCAAAATCTGGCAAGTGGGGACCGGCGGTCAGGGGAGGCGGCCGAGGGACCGGCGGTTGGGGGAGACTACCGGGAGGTCGAGGGAGGCAGCCAAGGGAGACTGCCGGTCGGTTGGGGAGGCAGCTGGGCGGCCAAGGGACTGCGGTTGGAGGAGACAGCCAAGGGACCATGGTTGGGGGAGGTGCCCAGGTAGCCGAGCGACCGGCGGCTGGGGGAGACAGCTGAGGGACCGGGGTTGGGGTAGACGGCCAGGTGGCTGGAAGGGGGTGCGGGGGGGGGGGGGGAGGTATGGCAGCACAATTCGGGTGGGCTTTTTGAAATTCAGAACACACTGTCCCCCAAGGGTTCCAGATAAAGGATTGTGTACCTGTACCACTAATTGGTAGTGCAAAAGATAAACTGTACACAGTGTAAACATGTAAACAAATAAAAGAACTGTAAGAAGATAACAAATGTAAACAAACTGTGCAATACAGAGAGAAGAAAGAAAATCAATAAAGTGCACAAGTAAGAGTCCTTAAATGAGTCTCTGATTGAGTTTGTTGTTGAAGAGTCTGATGGTGGAGGATTAGTAACTGTTCCTGAACCTGGTGATGCGAGTCTTGTGGCACCTACACCTCCTTCTTGATGGGATCAGCAAGAACAGAGAGTGTGCTGGGTGCTGAGGGTCTTTGATGATTGCTGCTGTCCTCTGACTGCAGCATTCCCTGCAGATGTACTCAACAGTGGGGAGGGTTTTGCCTGTGATGTCCTGGGCAGTGTCCACTACCTTTTGGAGGGCTTTATGATCAGTGGTATTGGTGTTCCCATACTAGACTGTGATACAGCCAGTCAGCACATTTTCTACCACACCTCTGTAGATATTTTCCATGGTTTCTGGTGTCATATCGTACCTCCGCAAACTCCTGAGGAAGAGGTGCTGATGGTACTTTCTTCATGATGCCATTGGCGTGTTGAGTCCAGGAAAGATCCTCTGAGATAGCGACTCCCAAGAAACTAAATTTTCTCACCCTCTTTACCTCTGATCCCCCAATGATGACTGGATCGTTTACCTCTGGCTTTCCCTTCCTGAAGTCAACAATCAGCTCCTTGGTTTTGGTGACATTGAGTGCGGGTTGTTGTTGGTGCACCATTCAGCCAACTTTTCAATCTTCATCCTGTACGCTGACACATCCTCATCCTTTACACAACCCACTACCGTGGTAACGTCGACAAATTTGTAGATGTAAAGTGAATAGAGCAGGGGGCTAAGAACACAGCCCTGTGGTGCTCCGGTACTGATGGAGATTGTGGAGGAGAAGTTCTTATCAATATTCACTGATCTCCCCACATTCTGAAGTCTCCCCAGATTTTATTACTCATCCACACACTAGAAACATCTTAAAGTGCTCATTTAACCTCGCAATTTGCACAGCGCTGGGATGTAGGAAGAAATCAGAGCACTGGAAAAAAGCTTTGTGTTCAGAACGAGAATATACAAGCTCCTGATTCCTGATATCTGGCACTGTGAGGCTGTGGCTCCTCTTAAATTATAATTATTGTGTATATCTTGTCTTTTTTTGTCTATAAAATGCTGTTAAAATTACTGCTTTTTTATTTCCTGTTTGCCCATGTGTAGCAAATTTGGTTTGGTTTCCCAGCTTGCTTGATCTATCCCAGTAGTTGAAGCCATAGGGTGAACCAGAAAATCACAAATTGCTTCAGAAAATGGAAAATCTACACCACAAAGGAAGTTTAATGTTTCTGAGCACGTTTCTTCAACGTTGGCTGTGAGCTGTCTAAAACGTCTGGGCTAATAATGTTAATGTTTAGGATGTAGCTCTCTACTACATTAAACTTCCAGAATCTTTGTTGTACACCTCCTTTCACCTTCATATCTATTGTATACAATGATATTATCTGATAGTTAAGACTGTTGCCTGTTAAGCTGCTAAGATATTCTTTGACAAAATATCAAAGGTCAATGAGAGAAAAATGGATTGATATTCAGAATATAAAATATCGTGACAATCCTTATTTTATAGGAGGGGTGAGTGCTTTGCTCTGTTTTCATCATTCTCCTTGATAATGGTGACATTTGAAATGTTGTACTTTGCTATTTAAAAATAAATCATTATCTCACAGACCAGTTCCAGTAAATATCAGTTCAGATGTTGCAAAGCTACACTGTTCATGCATTTTTATAGCAATATATGGGGCAGTGTTTTTGTCTTGTTAAGGTATTATCTATTGGTGAAATTCTCCCCATGAATTTTCATTTCTATTGTTTTGTGGATTGTGATTAGTGGATTATCTTCACTGATTATCAATAATAGTGACTTGCCTCAGTGCAGGTTCCCAATGTTCTGAAACACAGAAGTCTGCAGCAGGTGCGATTGGCATTTTAAAAAAAAACATAAATGCTGGGGGAACTCAGCAAGTCTCTTAACATCCATAGGAGGGAAAGATAAATAACTGACGTTTTGGGCCTGAGCCATCCTTCAAGATATGTATTTTGTTCCCAATGTAGAACAAAATAATCGTCCACAGTAAATCCTAGGCAAATGAAGGAAATGTGAAGGGCAAGGTCAATCTTGGCTGAAGACCTGGTTATTATCTCAGAAGATGGGACTGATGAAGCATGAGCAGAAACTATATCATGATGTATGTGGTTGTTTTTCCCATCAATCTTCCAAATTTGTGTGGATAAAACTGTCTGCAATTCCCAGTCAATACATTTACTGAGGTGGTACAGACATTGTTCACATAATTTTGATATAAGCCTGGGAGAGGACATTCCTGGGAAGGTGATCATTGGCTGTGGACCAGCAAGGGGCTCAGAGGCTGGAGAACCCACTACGGGCTGCTAGAGACCAGCGGTCGAAGGACTCTTACCAGGCTGTGGGCTGCTGAAGACTGGTTCATGGGAAGCAGGGATTGGAACCAGGTTTCAAGAGGGTGCTAAGGGCAAGGGAGGGCTCCCAAAGGGCCTCGCAAGCTGAAGGCTTTCTGATCGTGTCAGAGGTTTGGATCTGCAGCTCAGGTTACCAACGGATTGAGCAGGAGACTTTTGTGGCTGAAGAGACTGTGGTAGTGCTGACAGTATGCATGGATTCTCAGTGCCTCTGAAGGGACCCTCTTTTGCTTCTCTTTCTTTTCTTGTTAGGGGCACTGGGCAATGCTTATGTCAATTCTTGGCCTTACATGATATATTAACATATATCATGTATTTTACATTGTTATCATTTATCATGTGACAATAAAATGATCCTTGAGTCTTGAAGCAAAATTGTTGCCGGCAATGGAGAAAATAAATAAGAAGCCTTAAATAAAGATGGTGAAGATATTCTTGCGGCAAACCTCAATGTATTTGTCACTGACCTCGCAAGCTTGGTGGCAGTAGCCTAGAACGAGACTATCGAGAAAAGGCTTTGGAAAAAGGTAAATGAGAGGACAGGTAACTAACACTTAGCAATTTGTAAGAGAGACCCAGGTCAATCCAAGAGATCACTGCTGCTGGGCCATGTTGAAACAGGGTCAAGTAGAATGTGCAGCACTGACATCACTTATCATGTCATGTTCACTTGATGCTTGCCCCACTGCACCAATTTGAGCACATGGAATTAACACACAGTGTGTGCATGAAGAAAGGGTATATTCAAGAGGGAAAGGTTTATGTGTATTTTGGTCAATATGGTTCATAGTGTGAAAAATTTTTTAAAAATTTTAAAAAAGGGTCAGCAGGCAGAAACCTTGAATCAATGCTTTTCTTTTCCTGTTATTTTTTTAATTATTAAACCTGGTTGTATTTGTGAATGTTGAATGTATAAATTGAGAGAAATGTTATATCTATGTTCACTGCTCTAGTTAATCTACACTCACTTGAAACCAAATCCAAATATGTGCAGTACATGTAAATATTCTGTTTCCATTGTGTATTTAAAACATATCACAACTGAGTTATGGGCCTTTAAAAAAAATTGGATCCAGCAGATGCAATTTACACTAAGTTACACTGTCAGTCTTTCAATAATTGTTCTATCAATCAGGCTACTGAACAGATGGGAATCGACCCCAATAAAAAAAAGGTGTAAATTGCTAACTCTAAACATATTCTAGCTACTGTGCAACAAGGGATATATTTTAATTGTTACTTGATTATATCGATTGGGAAATTTGCTAATAGCTTTTTATCTCATTCTCATATTACGATCAATACCTGAAAACCTATTAAGATACATTCTTACTTATTGGCCATGACACTTAACTCAATTTTTTTTTCAGTTTTATTTTTAAAAATTTATGAAATCATGTTGCGTTTGTCAATGTTAAATGTACGAATTAAGAGAAAAGAAATGTTGTATTATGTTTTATGTTCACTGGTCTAGTTAATCTACACTCCCTTGAAACCAAAACCAAATATATTCAGTACATGCAAATATTCTGTTGCATTGTGCATTTAAAACATATCACAACTGAGCTGTGTCCCTTTTTTAAAAAAATTCAGCCACAACCTAAAGGAAGAAGGTACTCAATGAGAAGCAAAAAATCTGCCACAGTGTGAGAGTGAATATGGTGAAAATTGCAGCAATCTTACCTGTTGTATTAGGTACAAAATGTACTTTTGGAGCTTTTCCATTGATCTCGTGTGGACAATGCTCAAGGGAGAAAATGAAATGTTCTCTCTTTTTAATCAGCTATATCATTGCTGGATTTCCAATCAATGGTGAGGATATGCCATTCCATTCACCCTTCCTTGGAGGTAGGTGTTTGGAAAGATTCAGATGGCTCTTATGGGATGGACTTTGCCTTTGCCAACATGAACTGCAATCAGTTGAATACTGTTCCCTTATATTAGGAAATAACAGTGTAACTATAGGCAGTCAATTGCTGATGTGATTGAAGAATTTGCAGAGCAAACAAGCAATAGAGTTCCTAGAAATTGCAGGAGAGGGAAATTTACAGGAGTTGCCTAGCAAAAAACATAAGAACAAATAGTAACTTATTCAATGGACATGGAGATTAGAAATTAGAGACCAGAGAAATTGTACTGGGAATAAGTAGCCTAGAACGAGACTATCGAGACAAATTGAGGGACTGTTTTATTAAATGTTTTATTCAGGGAATGTCTTCATTAAATATCCTGACAAAAATCATCCTGAAATAGAAGAGCAATACTGTCAAACAAAAGGAATTGAAGGAAATTGGCTTGAAGATAGTGATGCAACTAAATGTCAATAAATCCCCTGGACACAAGGATCTATACCCAAAGGTATTGAAAGAAGTTCTGTCACTTTTAACAATCCATGGATTCCAGCATAGTTCAACACTGCCAGTTTGTACCAATAGCATTGACTGCAAACAAGTAAAGTTGAACAATTGTGATCATTGGAATTATTCCCAAAAGTGGTAAGAAATATCACCGATTATGGAGTTTAATAACTTTCAACTAAAATATTTGTGTGAGTTCACAAAATTAAAGTGATATAGAAATGTCTTTTTAAAATATCTATGGAATACAAGCAAATTTAGTTGAATCCATTAATTATTTGAATTTCTGGCCTTTTGTTTACAAGATGTGTTGTGAAATGTCCTTTTGCATCAAATATGTTATTTCACTCCATTTCCTTTTATAATACTAAAGGGCAGGACTAACTGACTTCATTCAATACTTCCTGGTCACCATAGCCTTGCAGGCAAACTTATTATGAAATAAAATGCCTGTATGCACAATTGGAAGTTCCTGGACAATGGCCAAATCTGCACATGCATGGACACCAACTGATTGGAAAAAAAATTATTTGTCATCCAAGTTCATTGGGCAGATCTTATATTAACTGCCTCAAAAGAGTTCTACACAAATATGACCTTAACTATCTAATCATTTTACTCCTGCCCCTTGCAAATTATTTACAATCCTTGTATCCTATCCAGGTTTCGCCACCTCTGGATTAATACTTCATATTTAACTGTCCTTAAGACCCTCAATCATGCCCCTAATCAGGTACTTATCAAGTTCTACCTCTAAGGGCTTATACAGTATTCCCCCTGGTTCTTGCCATTTACATTTGGCAAATACTTTTTTCTCAACTGATTTGTGCCCGTGTCCTTCAGTTCTCTTATCTGAATGTCAAATAACCTACTTACAGTTTCATTATCTTCTAAGATTGACAGGAATAATTATTTACATTAATTGGCCGTTTATCTTTTATTTGCAATTTAAATTGAAAGCAGGAACCACAATTTATACACGTCTCATGGTACAACTGGCTAATATTATCACACTGCAGTGTTTAGATCATTATTTTTAAACCAATTTGCTGGAATAATTGAGTTTTTAAACTCAATGTTGAATTGTTAGATATAGTAAACCACCCCCCTGGTATCTGGCACCTACGGGGATTTATAAATGTCGAATAAGTGATTTTTTTGGTTGCTTGAGACAGCATGTTGTGTGATTGGTAAACTAACCACTAGGGGACCCTGTTTTAAACTTCTATATTTTAAAAATTCTTTATTTTCTGTTATTTTCTTTTTGTTGGTTGCTTTCTGCCAGAATGCTCTACATGGTACACCTGTAAAAGTTGATGAGAGTCATTGACGACATACTGAATCTCCTCAGAAAACTCACAAAGTATAACTGCAAGCAATGCTTGTATCAATGTGGAGGTATCAACATGATTGCATCAATGTGGAGCTCCAGGACAGATCCTCGGAGATGTTGACACCCAGGAATTTGAAGCTCTTGACCCTCTCCACTACTGAGCCCTCGATGAGGACTGGGTCATGTTCCCCTGACTACCTCCTGAAGTCCATAACGAGCTGATCTATCTCCCTCCTATACACTTCCTCATTGCCTTTCGTGATTCTGCCGACAACTGTGGTGTCCTCAGCAAACTTGTGGATGGCATTGGAATTGTGCCTGGCCACACAGTTGTGGATGTATAATGAGTAGAGCAATAGGCTAAGCATGCATCCTTGCAGTGCACGTGTCTTGATAATCAGTGAGGAGGAGATGTTATTTCCATTTCATACTGTCTGTGGTCTTCCAATGAGAAAGTCAAGGATCCATTTGCAGAGGGGTACAGAGGCCTGAAGTTTGTAACTTCTTGACCAGCACTGAGGGAATAATGTTATTGAAGGCTGAGCTGTAGTTGATGAAGAGCAGCTGTATGTATGAATTGCTGTTTTCAAGGTGATCCAGAGCTGAGTGGAGATTGCATCTGCTGTGGAGCAATTGTCTTCTTTCTTTGGCTTGGCTTCGCGGACGAAGATTTATGGAGGGGGTAAAAGTCCATGTCTGCTGCAGGCTCGTTTGTGGCTGACAAGTTCGATGCGGGACAGGCAGACACGGTTGCAGCGGCTGCAGGGGAAAATTGGTTGGTTGGGGTTGGGTGTTGGGTTTTTCCTCCTTTGCCTTTTGTCAGTGAGGCGGGCTCTGCAGTCTTCTTCAAAGGAGGTTGCTGCCCGCCAAACTGTGAGGCGCCAAGATGCACGGTTTGAGGCGATATCAGCCCACTGGCGGTGGTCAATGTGGCAGGCACCAAGAGATTTCTTTAGGCAGTCCTTGTACCTTTTCTTTGGTGCACCTCTGTCACGGTGGCCAGTGGAGAGCTCAATTGTGACAATAGACTAATTGCAGTGGGTCCAGATGTTTGCTTAAGTACATGTTAATACTGGCCATGATGAGCCTCTCGAAGAGTTCATCACAGTAGTAGTGTTATTGGGTGATAGTCTTTGAGGCAGCTCATATTATTCTTCTTGGGTAACAGGATGATTAATGGCCTTTTGAAGCAGTTGAAGCATACATGTCCAACAACAACTCTGCACTCAATGTCACCAAAACCAAAGAGCTGATTTTTGAATTCAGGAAGGATATAAGGTTATCATTGGGGGGATCAGAGGTGGAGAGGGAAGAAAATTTAAGTTCTTATGAGTCAGTATTTTAGAAGATCTTTTCTGGACCCAACACACTAGTGGCATCATGAAGAAAGCATGCCAGTGCCTTTACTTCCTCGGAAGTTTGCAAAGGTTTGTTATGACACCAGAAACCCTGGCAAAATTCTACAGCTGTGTAGTGGAAAGTGTGCTCACCTACTGCATTTTTTTCAGCTATGGGGACATCAAAAGGTAGTGGACAAAGCCCAGGACATCACAGACCAAAACCCTCCCCACTATTAAGAACATCTACAAGGAACGCTGCCATCAGAGAGCCACACCACCTAGCACACGCTCTGCTCTCACTTCTGCCACTAGGTTCAGGAATAGCTGATACCCCTCCTGCATAAGAGTCATCAACAACAAACTCAATCAGGGTCTCATTTAAAGACTCTTACTTGTGTATTTAAATAATGATTTTAAACAAACTGACAGTGCAATAGAGATTTTTTTTTACTCTGAATTGCACGGCCTGTTTGTTTACATTCGTTATTTGTTTACAGTTCTTTATTTTTTTACATGTATACACTGTTTACAGTTTTTTTTTGCACTACCAATTATGAGATTTGCATTACCAATTTCTGCCATGCCTGCAGAAAATAAAATCTCAGGGTTGTATGTGATGTCATATATCTACTCTGACAATAAATCTGAAATCTGAATCTGAAATTTTTTGCATCTTTCAGAGCAAGGGTTTTCATAAGAAAAAAAACACATTTATAACCTGTGTTAATACGGTTGTAAATCATAATCTTATTGATCTAATTTCTGATGTTAAATAATAGTGGATTCAATGACGATGCCATCATTTGTGCGAAGTATTCAAGGAAAATGAGATCAGTTCATTGTGAAATCTCGTCTCCCATTGCATGGGTCTTCACCAGGAAATGCACATTAACACTGCAAAACATGCTTGAAACTGTGTTTTATGTATAATTTACACATAAAAATAAGATAATATATGCTATAACTGTCCAGGTCTGAATTCCAGATCCAACCTTGCTTCAAGTTGCTCCAGTTCAATTACCACACTAGTATTATAGAAAATTGGCCAGATATATCTTGTTAACGAGATCAATACAAATCTAATTGGTTAAATATAGTCTACACTCATTTGAGTGAATTGATGACAGCTGTTTTTGACAGTCTGATCAAAGTTTAGATTTATTGTCAGAGTGTATACGTGACATCACATGCAACCCTGAGATTCTTTGTCCTGTGAGTCAGGCAGAATTTCTACTTATCGCTAGTGCAAAACAAAAACTGTACTCAAGAAAAGATACATGTGCAAAAGGGAGAACTGTAAACAAGAAGGCAGTTCAAGTAAAATGTCCAATAAAGAAAATAAATATCCTACCATATTACCTCTTGGCATCCTGTTAAAACCCTTTTTAATTATGCAAAGAGAGGTCCTGTGTTTCTCTCTGCTTTGCTAAGCCTTGCTGACATGTGGGAACTCTCAGCTGACTGCTGAACACAGTTAGATTGTTCTTCCCAGCAACCATTTGCTGAGCAGTGGACGTAAATCAACACAAGTTGCCAAAAATTACGATTATGATCCAAATGTTTGTAAGCTTTATCATGGGGGATAATTTCCCATGTTGCAACAAATATTTGCAATAACAAATGTTTCAATTTTCATGTTTATTTCTCTCCAAAACCTCATCTCAACAGCCAAAAAAATTGCTTCTTTTGTTCCCTGAATTGATTGATCTACTGTCAGATTCCATGTTAAAAATGGAACATGGTCTTAAGTGAGTCATGCAAATACCTGAAAGGAAAAATTGGATAGTGTTAAAAATCCTTCAGTCTTATGTGACTCAAGCAGTTAGAAAGTGTGTGAGAAAGCAAAAAAAAATCAATATTTCAATCTTTAATAATTGAAGTTTGTCCTGAGAAAAACGTAAAAGAGTTTTATCTTTTTTATCTCCAGCTCTGATTTTATTGATCTTTATTGGAAAGTTCACATAAAGCTGATGAATTGAGATACAATTAATCTAATCTGCTGTGCTGCCCATCATCCAAAGCCCTTCTATGGCTCACTTTCTAAAGTCATGCATTAATAACTTATTTTCCAAATGTCTTCATTGGTAGTCCCTCACAATTGGGGATGAGTTGCTTCTCTCTGGTTCTGTGGATTGAGACATGGCTGATGAAGCCCATGTGTGGAGTGTAGACATCGACAGATGGGGCAAGAGGCGGCTGATGTGGTGAGCCATTGGTTGTTTGTGATGTACTGTTCTCCTTCTATCTGCACAGATAATGACTTCAAGATTTCCAATCCCACCCCGAATGGTTCTTCTCAAATTTGAGTGAGCATTGACCTGTAAATAACTAATTAGAGTGAGAGGGTGACTTTTATGCAGATCGTTTTAACTATCATCTCATTTTATCATGATTATTTGTTCTAAAAATAAGCTTTTAAAATGTACAATGCACAGTAACAGGTTATTTGCTAAAGGTATTTTTGGTATGCTTAAATGTCTTCATGTAAATTTTGATTTGGAAGTGCACATTTATATGAGTAGACTAGGGGCTTGAACTTTATTATATTATCATGCCTCAGGGAGACAAGACAAAACCAATTTGAAGGCTCATAGATTGTGCAAGTGAAAATATATATTGTACCTTGACGTCCTACAATCATAAAAACCAGATTAAAACTGTCTTTTTCTTTAATGCAGAATGGTACAATTAAGTCAGGGCTTTCAAGAAGGCAATGACAGTGTAAGACCTGTCATCAAATCTTTCAAGTTATGTCCAATTTTCTCATGATGAGCATTTTGGTCCAATACAGTATTGTGTTTTGTTTGAAACCAATCCAGGAATAAAATCAGCTTTCCTCACTGGCATGTTCAGGCTTTAATTATCCATGCAAAATATTGTTTTGTGGCATTTTTTTTATCCTTCTGAAGTTTTCCTGTTTGAACTTCATTCTTCATTGGCTCTCAAATGTATTTGTATCCTTTTATCCATTATTTAATGTTTTTGAAACAATTTTCAATTGCAATTTAAAGGCAGCAGAGAACTTTGCCCATGTCATGCCGATTTGTACAAGCCTACTTCACAACAATCTAATCCTTCCCTACCTTAACCCTCTATGTTTCTTGTATCCATGTGCTTATCTTAAAGATTTTTTAAATGCTTCTATTGTACCAGGCTTCACTACTGTTCCAGCAAAAGCATTCTCGGCTTCCACACACTTACCTCTGACGTCTCCTCTAAAAATTTCTCTACTCCCCTTAAAGAGATGTTCACTGGTCATTCTTATTGTTGCCCATGTGAAAAGTGCTGGCTGTCCACCCTATCTATGCCTCTCATAATCTTGTATATCTCTATTGTCACCTCTCATTCTTTGTCTCTCTAAAGAGAAAATATTAGCTTGATCAATGTTGTTTCATAAAACATGTTCTCCAATCCAGTTATCATTTTGGTAAATCTTCTCTTCACCCTTTGTGAACTGTTTCCATCCTTTCTGGAATGAGACAAGCAGAACTGAGCACAATTCTCTCCAATTGCAGTCAAAATGAGTTTTGTAGAGCTGAAAAATTACCTCATGGCTCTTGAACTCAATCCCCTGACTAATGAAGGCCAGCACACCTTACACCTTCTCAACATGTGTGGCAATCTTGAAGGATCTATGGACTTGGGTCCCAACAAGATTCCTTTGTTCCTCAACACTGTTAAGAATCCTACCATTAATCACGTACTCATCCTACAAGTTCAACCTTCCAAAGAGCATGATTTCATATTTATTCTGGACTGAACTCCATCTACAACTGCCATTGTAAATTAGCCCTGCCCCAATTAAACACCCCCATTTTGTCTACTCAAGGAGGTGTAGTCACTGGCTCCAAAATCTTCACTCACAGAAAACAATGTCACCTGATAAGATTCATTATCCCGTATTAGATTCAGTATGGCCTCTCTTCTATTTGCTCATCTCCATACCTGACAAATTCTAACCTATCTGCACCTTTTGCCCTGAGGAGATGCCAGTCAATATTAGGGAAGTTGAAACCTCCCAGAATAGCAACCTTGTTATTTTTGCACCCCATTCCAAAATCTGCCTACTTATCTGCTCCTTGTTGGTCCCATGTCTATTTGGGGGTTTATAGAATACTCCCAATAGAGTGGTCACTGCTTTCCTGTCATAAAATCACTTAATCCTTTGTCACAGGCAGTATGGTTAGTGTAGCAGTTAGTGCAATGCTGCTAAGCGCCAGCTATCAACACTGGTGTTGGAATACCATGCTGTCTGTAGGGTGTTTGTACATTCTCCATATGTCTGCGTGGGTTTCCTCCGGGGACTCTGGTTTCCTCCCATCGTTTGAAATGTACCAGGGATTTTAGGTTAATTAAGTGTAATTTGGGCGGCATGAGCTCATGGGCCGAAATGGCTCGTTATCGTATTGAATGACTAATTTTTTTTTAAATAAAAATATATGATATTTATTTCTTAAATTATAAGTAACTTCCTCAAGTCCAATATAAGTCCGAACTTCTGCATGCCATCTATCCATTCCCAAATCAATATCAAACTTGCAAGTTATAACAGTACATTTTTGAGCAATTGCCAAGGCAATATGAACAAATTTTACTTGATACATATTCAGTTTTAATTTAGGTTTAATCCTTCTAACATCTGCCAGTAAAAATCTGATGTCTAATGCTTGAAATTTATTGGTTTTGTGTCATTGCAGAAACACCTATAAAGTTTAATTCTTTGTTTCACTCATAAATACTTCCAGGTGGTAATTACTTGAGACATTTTCCATTTTGGTTCATTCGAAAAGCAATAGAAATAGGAGAAGCAGTAAAACCAGAAATTCTACAGATGCAATACAGAAATATGCTGGAAAAGCTCAGATTCTATGGGAAGTAAAGTGTAACCAAAGATTTAGGCTTGGATCCTTTGTTAGGTGGAAGCAAAAACAGGAAAGCTTCTGAATAAAGAGTTGCGGAGAGGAAGGATGAGGAGGCAGGGAGAGAAGCAAACAGGTAAGGGTGGATGCAGATCCGAGGTAGAAGAGAAAAGAAAAAGATGAAGAATTTTGGGTAGAGGGCAAGGATAACTCTCTAATAGGAGAAGGGAGGGAAGGGAGCTGGAGGAAAGGAGAGCGAAAGAGCAGGAGACATGGGAATGGGATCAATGGAAATTGGAGGTTGAAGTTTATAGTGTCTGGTTGGAGATTGCCAAGATGATAGGAAGGGTGTTGTTCCTTTAATCTGTGGGTGTCCTCAGTTTGAAATTAAATTTAAATTTAAGTTTTAAATTGTTAAATTTAGACATCCAGCACATGGGCACATTCTCCCCAATGCACCCAATTAACCTAAAACTCCCAAGCAGTGGAAGGAACCTTGAGAGAATGTTCAAGCTGCTTCCAGACAACATGGGATTCAAACCCTGGACCCGATTGCTGGCTTTGTGACAGTGTTACTCCAACCGCTATGCTATCTGTGCCATACATGAGGCCATAGATAGACATGTCAGTGTGGCAGTGGTTTATGGAATTGAAATGGTTGGTCACTGGGAGGTTGCTGTGATTAGACCATGCCAAATGGACCTTTTTCATGATTGCATCTTGCTGTTATTCAGTCACTGTGTGTACATTGCTACAACTATTGTTTGGTAATTGTAGTTGTGTTTAAGTCAGTGTATTGAAGCTATACCTACCACCAATAATACTTCATTGACTGTTGTAAAAATATTGTTATGAGAAATTATTCCACATTACAGACTATCTGAAATGAAAGTTCAGACCATGGTATACATTTTGTTGCAAAAATAAGTGATGAATTATGCAAAGAATTGGCAATTTATCAGTAGTTCCACTGTTCTTACCACCCTCAAGTAGCTAGAATAGTGGAACAAGCAAACGGTATTTTAACATCGAGATTAGCTAAATTAACAGAGGAAACTGGGGTGAATTGGCTAAAGGTTCTGCCTCTTGCATAATTTTAGATACAGGTTTCGCTGCAAACCAGGTCCAGATTATGAGCTGCAGAGGTAATCTAAGGATGACCATTGTGGGGCCCTTGGGAAGCTATATCAGTTAAATTAGATTTACATCAGTTGGGAGAAGAAATAGGTAACTATTTACAGCAACTAACCAAATTTTCACAAGTTTTGCATCCACAGATACACCAAGCACTTCGGGAAAAGGACATGTAAAAAAGGTGATTATCCCATGATCTAGCCAGTAATAAAAAGTTGGGAACTAAAGAAATTGGGTCCATGTTGGATAGGTTGATTTCAAGTACGTCTAACCACTTGAAAGGCATCCAAGGTGGATTCATCGGATAGAGTGTAAGAAATAAGGACAGATAAGCATACAGGTGTAAGTGGAAAAGAACAATGAACGTATTGCCTTGGTTTTGATTGGTGCTCTGGCAATTGACATTGTATAGGCTAAACTGTAAGGAAGAAAACAAGATTTGCTCCCAAACACTTTTTTTCATATCTCTTATATGCCAAATAATGTAATATTTCTAGTGGTTAGATTTGTTTTCACATCCCGGTTCACTCTGATGGTGGAATATCATTGCAAACACATTAATAGAAACCATTGAATGGTATATATACCAGAATTAGTCCACTTCTACCCTTGACAATTGGCTGGGTCCTTCCTGTCTGAATGACCTTTATACAAAAATTCAGACATTATAAATGTAAAGCCGGATGACACAAATCAAACATGTTGGAAGGCTCTGGGAAATTTTACCTCCTTCATTTACAGTTATCTACCACCTAAAAACCACTTACGCATGCTCATGAGCTTCTGGTTGATAAATACATCTGGGAAAAGATGCCTTTGTTGGGTGAGGAAGCAGACAGGAAGAATACCAGTCAGGAACAGGGATTGTGTAGAGTACTGTCAGGTAGGATGTCCTCTGTCAGAGATTATGACTGTAAATGATATAACCAGGATTATTCCTCAATGAGTTGAGGGATGCTGTTTTGGGGAACCTGATCTTTATTGCAGAAGACAGTGAAATCCCATCAGAAAGGATAATAGCCTATAATGGGACACTGATTTACCCATGGTTGCCCACCAATTGGGCGGGATCATGTTATCTCGGATATGTGGTCCCTTATACCCAACATGTTTGAGACTTGAAGGATCACCATGTCTGGTCCACTGGCTCTTTAACAAAATGCGGAATTTCTATAGTAGAACAAATTTTTATGGTAAAGTACTGAAAGAAATAATATGCCTCACTTCGGTCTTGGAAAAGATGGCTAATGACACAACTATTGGGTTCCAGGCCACAGAGGCTGGAATGAAACAGCTGTCTGCTGAAACCATAAGAACAATGGCAATTCTGAATTGGATGACATTGGATTTCCTTCTTGCTGACTGTGGAGGTACGTGTGCTTACTTCGGCCAAGAACATTGTACATATATCCCAGATAGCTCTGAGATTATTTCCAGCTTAGTGGAGCACATAAAACAGCATATCAATAATTTAAAGAAAATCAGGGCTGCATGCATAATTATTACAGTCAATTCTATAGGGAAATGGTTTGGTATACATTGGTTGCAATGGCTTTGTAAGGGATTTAAAATTCTATTAGTTATTCTTCTTGCAATAACACTTCTATACTATTTAGGTAAACTTGTTTTTCGCCTGATCATTGATATTCATTTATAAGTTATTATGAATGATAAAAGGAGGGAATGAGAAAGTAGATTTTAAAATATAATAAATGTAAATTTAAAATGCTGACTGGAAGGGAAAGGGGGGGTGCATTTCTTTCTTGTTGTCAGCTTGGGGAGTGATGTGAGAAGTAGTGTGAAATTAACTAATACAATCTGAGAAACCTTTGGAGGGGTGTGTGTGTGCTTACATGGAACAGTCAGTTTGAATGTTCCAACCACCTGGAGATTAAAAAATATAAATAAGATAATATTGTAAGTCACGGGACAGTCTCCTTTGTGGTAAGAAAGCTGTTCATGCTTCTTGTTATAATGGAGTACTCACATATGGAAAGTGAATAAAATTTGTTTTTGCAGTTGTATTCATGTTTGCTTTGGACAACAAACTAGTTGACATAATGAACTAGTTGACTCACTGTAGTAAGTACATTGTTTCAACGGTAAAGAATCGAAAACTATACTGAATAATCACTTAAATGGCAGAGCCACTTCAAAAGGCTGGATGGCCGACTCCTGGTCCTATTTTTGATGTTCTTATCTCTGTCTATTTCCTACATTGGCTGTCAACCAATTCATTTCAATATGTTGCCTGCATTTCCAGATGCTCTCACCTCATTGCCCAGTTACCTGTATGGGAACGTTTTGAACATTTACCAAAAGTTGAAATACTGCATATTCACAGAAGGTTGCTGTCAAATCTTTTCCAGGGCTAATTCAATCCATTTCCTGATTGTGAGAGAGTGATTTAGTTGGTTTTATTAGAATTCTGCTGTTTCTTATATTTTTCTCTACTTTCTCCTGATGCAGTTTTAAATACTTTAATTTTAGACAATGTCTAGTATTATTTTCCTTGTGGATATATGACACACACAGAGCTTGAATCCATCAGGTAGTAAGCACATCTGTCGATTTTTTTTGAGGAATGCACAAAGATAGCATTTCTGACACCTTAATCAGAACCAAGCATAATCATCAATTACCATATTTGATGGCATATAAGACCCACCCTGCCCATTTCAACAAGGAATATTGAGAATCTTTTTAGTGTATTTCTGGGGAAGAAGTTAATGCTACTGAAATATGTTGCCTCATTATATCAGATAAAAAATTTGAACAAAACATGCAACTAGGACAATAAGAAAAATATTTTTAATAATAATCCTGCTGTAATTTTCAAGAGAAAACAAAAGCTGCCCAGCTATAGCAGAAAACATTTTATAAAAACAAACTGCTGCTGTCAGTCCCCACACTGGTCCCATTGCCTTGCTCACTCCTGGGGGGGGGGGGGGTTGCGGGGGAGAAAAAAGGGCTGGGATCAGTGTGGGGACTGGTTGTGGGCTGTCGGTGGGGGGGAGCAGGGAAGTGGGATCAGTATGGGGACCGACAGTGGGCCATCGGGAGAGAGAGGAGCAGAGGGATCAGTGCAGGGACTGACAGCGGGACGACGGGAGAGTCCCCTGACAGCCCGCCACCAGCCCCCAACACTGATCCCACCACCCTTCTCTCCCCTGACAGCCCACCACCAACCCCCAACAATAGATAGTGGAGATGCTAGTGAGGCCCGCACCGACGACGGTCACTGTCGGCATTACTCACCATTATCACCCTAATTTCAACTTCACATATAAAACCTGGGGGGTATTTTTGAGCCATTTTGGGGTGAAAAGTGGGACTTATATGCCATCATATATGGTAAATAATTTTTGATGCAGTAGATGCATAAATATAAAGTTGTTCATGCCTGACAATATTAACATACAAGTCCACATTGAAGGGACATGGAGCATGGCACTAATTGGATTGGAGATTAAACTTTTTTTAAGCCATTAATCTCAATTCTAACCAGTATACCCCTGCGGGTATACGTTCTGAAATTCCTGGTCCATTGCTTTTTATTGGTAAGTTCACAGGTCAATGTGTTGGAGGTTGAGGACCAAATGTTCAGAGTATCTCTGCTACTTCATGTCTTTGAATTAGCAGGTGATTTCTTGCATCAATCTCTTCCCTGATTTAAGGGATTTAAGGGTGGTGTTTTCTTGTTGCCATGGTTTCCCTCAGCAATTCCCAAGTTACATCAATGACTGCAAGGTTGGGTTGCTTTCCTTGCCCTTACTCCAGGCTGTTATGGCATTGGGCAATCCTAGGCCACCATCAGGTCAGGGATAAGAAAGGTTTAGATGGTTCTCTGCTCATAGCTCTGGAAAACCTAGACAATAACTGGTCTCCATTGGCATCAGCTCAGCCTTCAACATGATTATTCCACAGTGCTCATCAACGAACTCCAAACCCTGGGCTTCAGCAACCCTCTATGCGGCTTGATCCTTGACTTCCTCATCAGAAGAGCACAGTCAGCATGAATTAGAAATGTCTCCTCCTCACTGACAATCAACGCAGGCACACCTCATGCTTAGGCCACTGCTCTACTCACTCTACATCCATGACTGTGTTGCTAGGTACAATTCAAATGCTACTTACAAATTTGCTGATGACACCACGGTTGTTGGCAGAATTACTGGCAACATGGAAGAAGCGTACAGGAGGGAGGTAGATCACCTTAATGAGTGGTGTCACAACAACATCCTTGCACTCAACATTAGCAAAACCAAGGAGATGATTGTGGACTTCAGGAGGAAATCAGGAGAACACAAATCAGTCCTCACCAAGGGATCAGCAGTAGAAATGGTCAAGAACTTCAAATTCCTGGGTATCAACATCTCTGAGCATCTGTCCTGGAGCTTCCATGTTGATGCAATCACGAAGAAGGCTTGTTAATGGTTTTACTTTGTGAGCTGTTTGAGGAGAGTTGGTATGTCACCAAAAACTTTTGGAAACTTCTACAGGTACACTGTGGAGAGCATTCTGGCTGATTGCATCACTGTCTGGCATGGAAGTGCCAACACTCAAGACAAAAGAAATCTCCATAGGGTTGTTAACTCAGCCTGCGACATCATGGACACCAGTCTTCACTCCATTGAGGACATCTACAAGAGGCGGTGTCTGAAGAAAGCAGCCTCTATCCTTAAGGATCCCCACCACCCAGGCTATGCCCTCTTCACTCCGCTACCATCAGGAAAAAGGTACAAGACAGCTTCTTCTCCTCTGCAATCAGATTTCTGAATGAAAAATGATCCATAGACACAACGTTAGCTTGTCTTTTTCTTTTCTTTGCACTGTTTTGATTTATTTTGTAAAGTGGTTTATATTAATGTTTGCACTGTGATACTCTACAAATCAATAGATTTTTTTACATGTTCATGGCAATAAATTCTGATTATGATTCTCATACTGGGCTTCTACATCCAAAAGTCTGGTTCCTTAGTAACTTTGGGAGGTGTGTTCCTACTCTGTTCAGCCCTCAGAGGAAAATATAGAAACCCGCGTGGCAGTGTATTCTTCAGCTACATATTGGACAGAACGTGCCCCCGCTGGACATTCACCTGGATCTTGAGGTCTGATGGCTTCAGCCAAAGTGCTTTACATATTGTCAACCAAAATTAACCAAATGTTTATCTGAATGTTTATATCAAATCCTGCTGGGAATTTGAATTTTTAAACTAACATGTAAATTGAAAGAAAATACTGAAGTATTTATTTACACAAACATGCAATTCTTTCTGTAGTAATGTCACCAGAAGATACAAATCTTTGCACAAATAACAAGATGACTCCATTTTATGTTCTTCTATACCTAACAGATTTTAGAGGAGGTAATATAATCAGATTAAAAAAGCTACTAACAATTTTTTTTAAATGTAGATATCCTCAATCTGTTCACAGGTCAATGTGTTGGAGGTTGAGGACCAAATGTTGTACTTTTGTTGTACTAGCAGACATCCAACATACCTAAAGCAGAAAGTTCAGTTTTTGATATCAGACAAACAGGCTGGTATGATCAAGTGTGGTTGTGTCAATTGTTTGCCACAGGTGTGAATTTTGGATTATAAAGTAAAAACTGTTCAGGACCAACTTTGTCAGAGTTGACTGCCTGAACAGAGTTAGAGAGAGGCATACATGAGTGTAAACCATAAGCAAAGTTCAAAGTTCAGTTTTATTGTCAGAGTACATACATTCAATCCTGAGATTCTTTCTCCATTGGGCCAGGCAGAATTTCCATTTATTGTTAGTGAAAAAAAACTTTACATAAGAAAAGGTATATGTACAAGAAAGAAGGATGAACAGAAAATAAATATTCAATAATAAATAATGTGCAAAATAAGAATCCTTAAATCAATTTCTAAATGAGTTCGTTGTTCAAGAGGGGTAGCAACTGTTCCTGAACCTGGTGATGCGAGTCTTGTGACACCTATACCTCTTTCCTGATGGCAGCTGCGAGAGCAGTGGATATCCTGGGTGGTGTGGATCCTTGATGATTGCTGCTGCTCTCTGACATCAGCGTACCACATAAATTTTGTCGATAGTGGGGAGAGTTTTGCCTGTGATGTACTAGGTTGTGTTCAATAAGTTTTGCAGGGTAAGAATGAGGGAATAAGTTGCACTGTTCAAGGTAGAGTGGCAGCTTACAGCATTTTATACCATAACTCAAGAGTCTCCATGTAACATCTTGCATATAATTGATTGTGTTTGTATTATTTGTAGTGTTCTACTTATCTATTTGTGGAGGTCCACCACCAGCCTACTGCAGGGGGCAACCTCAGTACCTGCAGGAGTATACCACCAGCCTACTGCAGGGGACAACCTCTGTACCTGCAGGAGTACACCGCCGGCCTACTGCAGGGGGCAACCTCTGTACCTGCAGGAGTGTACCACCGGCCTACTGCAGGGGACAACCTCAGTACCTGCAGGAGTATACCACCAGCCTACTGCAGGGGACAACCTCTGTACCTGCAGGAGTACACCGCCGGCCTACTGCAGGGGGAAACCTCTGTAACTGCAGGAGTGTACCGCCAGCCTGCTGCAGGGGGCAACTTCTGTACCTGCAGGAGAGTAAGGGGACAGGACAACACCTGGCCAGCTGTCAATCAGTCGGCCTGAATGGATCAAGCCCCACCCAGTCGGGTGTCAATCACCCTCCGAGATATAAGCCTGCACCGGCCTCCTGATGCCTCATTCAGAGTTGCTGCAGCTACAGCCAGCCTGGCTCTGTGGAAGTCTGTTTGGATTAAAGCCTGTTGTACAGTCTTTACCTTATTTGTGTCTGATTTTGGCTAACAGTGCACCACACTATTTATGGCATTTACTCCATTTTAATAAACATTTTAAAAGTACTTTAAATGGTCCTGTTCTCCAAGCCTTGCTCTGATGCATTCAACCAGGGACTGGTTCAGGCCAAACTCTAGAGGATTGTAGTATGAGGCTGAAATCACATTCTAATTGGCAACTGAACTCTGACTGAACGTCACAACAGAAGATCCCTGGAAGTGCGCACTTTCGCTTTGGTGGTGCAATACCTTATGCTTATAAAGTGCAGTGCTCCTGAACTGATCTTAAAATGGCACTTCACAAGACTTGCCACAATCTGTGCTATGGGAGATTTAACACCATTCAAAACATGGCATTGAAATGGAGTTCAATAAAAAAAACGTCAATTCATTAAAATGATTATCTCTGTTCTTAGCAATAATTTTCATCACGTTATTGACAGTCTTGAGAATTTCATATTAGATGAGATTCATTATTATTTCCAAAAATTAAAAATGTGTTGGTAAACATAGATATTCTTATCTATAATGCATAATAGTAATTTCATAAAAGTTTTTAAAAAAACTACTGTAAATCTGCAGAAGAATTTTAAGTGATGAATTAAAGTGACTTTGGATGTTAGATAAATGAATCAGATATTCATTGATTCTGCTCACTCTCTGATGAAAGGCAAGAAAGGGAAGTCGTGACTTTGGGATAGATGGCTTTGACATCAACTGACAAGTTAGATAATCAGATTAAAGAGATCTTCCCTTTTGTGCACCTGTAGAGAACTGGGAAATTAAGAACTTTGTTCATGAGATCTGGTTGATGTTTATCCTTTCCGTTATTCATTGTTGATTGACATAACCTTGCATTGAGGTGTATAACAGACAAGTTCAAAAGGACGCAAGATGACAAATCTTCATCCTTATAAAATCATGCGCTAGTAGGAGTCCAAGTCACTGTGTCATTGGTGGTTAAAATTTGTATAAGGAATTGTGTGTTTTCAATCATGATTTTATTTTCCCCATTCAGGTGAGTTCAATAGCTTCACCTGTCCCATACACCACCTGAAAGGAACTTATAGTGACCAACATCATGTCAACATGCAAAGGAGAAGTGACCACTGAGTCCAATCACTCCTGCAAGTCATTGCACTGTTATGGAGTACTCAAAGCAATTACCCAAATCAGACCTGGAATTCTTGGTGGAAGAGTCCGTTGGTTGTCTGTTGGTTGTTCTTCTGTGTTGAATGGCCCATAGGCAGAAATGAAGCACCAGTGGTAGAGAGCAGCCAGGGTGATTAATGTTTGGTGTGTTGCTCTGGGTCATGGCTCCAAAGTCACAAATTAAATGAAAAGTTCACAAGCACACTCTTGCCCATTGTCAGTGGAAATAATTACACATTCTTCCTGGCACAAATGCATAGCTCACATTTTTCACACCCTACCAGTTATCTAACTACAGCAGTCATATCTTATAAACACATTGTAACAGATTCACAAACATCCTTTCTTCTCTCTTGCAAGAAATAAAGATACAGGTTCAAAGAATATGCACTCAATGGAAGGAGGGAATCCTGCTCCTTGCGTGCTCTGCTGTTACAAAGCCAGTGAAATGGATTGACTTTTAGCATGCAGTTGTGTTGTTAAGCAGGCAGACCCAACGGAGCATTAAGGAACAAAGATGTGTTTCCAGGTGAGGGAATAACACTTTCCAGAGGAATGGCTGTCATCTTTGATTGGCTCAATGTTTATCAACATATGCATGATGTGACATTATAGGAAAAAAAAATGGCCTCACTCCTTCAACATTCCATTGATGTGTCAATGGATGGTTTAAGTTTAAGTTTTGGGCACCTTCAAAGTTTCAGCCATCTAACTCAGCAATCAAATGGTACGAATAGAGCACAGCTGACAGGTTTAATAACAAAGGTTTTAAACGCTACAAGTTATGACAAAGAAAAGATTGAATAAGTGGTAACCTCGTAGCTGTTAATATTATTTTAAATTGTCGACGGATTTTTTTCATGCGTAAATGTTTTCTTGGATCCTATTTAAGAACATATGAGAATTGTATTCAGAGGCTCACAGGTAAAGAGAGTTATTTATGGCTCCTGACCTTGGATTTTCCTGCAAATCAATGCCTAATAAAGGAAAAGTTTAACAGTGAAAATGGTGTGGGAGACAGGGCATGAAGCCAGACCAATGATGGATTCACCAACATTTAGATACATGGATAATAAATCATTATTGAGCAAAAACCACATTGCAGGGGAGCAAGAGTAGCAACATTAGAGTGGTCATAGATAATAACTTTGTATTGTATATTTCTTAGAATAATTTTCAAGACCAATTTAATAATGAGCCAGATATTTATTTGATATCCTAAACAAAGCAGAAAATTGTAGTTTAAAGGGAGGATAAAAGGTCAAAAACAGATTAAAAAT
Source organism: Narcine bancroftii (assembly GCF_036971445.1). Taxonomy (NCBI): domain Eukaryota; kingdom Metazoa; phylum Chordata; class Chondrichthyes; order Torpediniformes; family Narcinidae; genus Narcine; species Narcine bancroftii. Next base: position 38,710,715 of record NC_091477.1, read on the forward strand.
CCAATCCAAATTCTTAATTTATTCTGTTTCTGATGTTGATGGAGCTGCTGTGTATTTTCAATATTTCATCTTTATTTGTAATCGATGCAAGTTGAAATAAACTTCAACAGTATATGCATTGTGCTTGGGAGGAGGGAGGGGGGAGGGAGAAAAAGTCACTGTAAATGTGTGGAAAAGAAAAAGTGTATATCATGGCTATTGTGATTTATGGTGTGAAAAAAAAAAAATTAAAAAAAAAAAAAAAAAGCTGATGGAAATGCAACCTTAGATTATCATGAAATTAAGAAAACATATAAATCTGACTTTCCAGATACTAATACTGTTATGAATCAATTTTTACAAAAATTAAACTTACTAAAAATCAAAAAAAAAAAAAAAAAAAAAAAAAAAACCACAGTATATGCATTGTGTAGATCTCCATCTAAACTGTAACAGGTAGTGTAAGGCTTCATTGTGGTCTGAAGTTCAGCAACCTAATGAATTGTTAAGTTCCTACCACTGAATTTTGAAATTGCCACCGATACATAATATACAGCTGGCCATCAATAATACAACTGCAAGCATCTCACTTGTCTGCACTCACAGGATGTGGGTGTCACTGACAAGGTCAGTATTTATTTCCCTTCACTTTTTATTCCACACATCCTCCCTAAATGGGATGAGAGAAACCAGATCAAAGAAATAATTTTGTCTTCTCTGTTTTATTCTTAATGGGCAATTTTAATTTTGGAACAATTAGATTTATTGTCAACAATTATTCGCCATCTCAGCTATTACCATGCATTAGCCATTCTTGGATGGAAAGTCGATGAGTCAGGGACTGAAAGTCAGGGCCAAAATTTGCCAAGCATTGAATTTAATTTTTTTGTTGCACAGTATCATTTGTATCTATCTAAACTTAATATTAGGTGAGAAAGCATTCAGTATTAGCTTTCCTGCTGGTTCTCTGATGGAACTTGGTCAGTATGGATGAGTTGGGCTGAAGGGTCTGCTTCTGTGCTATGACTTTAAAAGACTCTAAAAGCACTTTTTTAAAATATAAATTTCGATCCTGCGTGGCATCTTTAAGTTTTTAATGTGGTTGTTATCTCCAATTTTCAGAAGTGTACTTTTCGAATTCCAAACAAGACAATCTTGTTCAATGCAGCTGCGAGGCCTATTGCCAACCCCATTCAATTTTAGTTGACTTGGGAAGCCAGGTAAAAGATGAATATAAATCAATAAACTATTAATCGTAGCACCCAAAAAAAAACTCATCTTCGGTTAATAATCCAAATATTTTTTCAGCATGACGCCAGTCAGCAGGGCATCAGTACTTTCTTTCAAGTTCAGTAAAGTAATGCAGAGGTTTTAAAAACCAGATTCCCAAAGGAAATGCTTCTTTGAAGTCAAACCCTAAATGTGAATGCTGTCAAAATAACTGCAACATTGTTGGCAATTTTTTTAAAAATGAGTAGGAAGTTACTTAATGGCCTGATATTTTGGAATTTCCATGCTGCATACACAGTAAAGAAAAACTCCGAATGGCAGAAATCCAGACATCCTGAGAATCCAGACTTCTCGGTGTCTCTTGGCTTTTGTGTGTGTGCATGCATGCGTGCGTAAGTGCCACAGATGCACAGCGGCAACAAGCGACCACGCGGAAATGTAAGGAACATTTTATTTTGTACTTTGTATTTTACGCAAAAATATGTTCATTTGAACGTTAAAAATACTGCCCAAGAATCCGGAAAATTCAAAAATCCAGACCGACCCAATAATATTTTAATGTAGACATGCAGCACAGTAACAGGCCACTTTGAACCACAAGACCATACTGCCCCCAATTTACACCCCATTAACCTACACCCCGGTATGTTTTGAATGGTGGGAGGAAACGAGCCCACGGAGAAAATCCACATAGACACGGGGAGAACATAGAAACTCCTTACAGACAGTGCAGCATTCGTACTCAGGACCAGTCCCGATCACTTACGCTGTAAAGGCGTTGCACTAACTGTTACGCCAACAGTGCCTCCAATCCCCGAGCAGTCCGGATTTTAAGTCTTTTATTGTATTATTCTTCAGTAGTTCCTTGAGATTAAGGATGACAAATGTTTTATGTGTTCTGAGGCCAATTTGGGAAAAACAAATTCTTCCAGAAATGGGGTTGGAAGGGGCCAATGAGATGGTTAGTTGGTGAATCAGACTACTCCTTCCGAAGCTTACGCAGAATGCCAGGTTTCAAGGTATCCATATCATCTGAAATACATCTTCTCCACTTTGGGTGGTCATAGGTTAGAGATTCATAGGAATCAGTGGGATGTTGAACTTCTTTAAGGTGACTCTGAGGAAATCCTTGAATATTTTTGTCTGTCCATATGAGAATCTCCTTCCATGGCAGAATTCAGAATAAAGTGCCTTTGTCTGATGCCAGGCAAATAATCAACATGGTCTGCCCAGACCAACCAAATGAGTGTAAGTTGGTCCTCAAACCTCAGTGTGTTGGCAGAGAGAAGGCCCAGATATTGATTTGCTCTCAAACTAATAGGAGGACAAGGTTAATTTCTTTGTGGCAGACCATGAGTTTTATGCCATGGCTGAGGTTACAATGTTCAAAAACCCTTTTCCTCATTTGACCAAAGGCTGTGTTGGTGCATTAAGAATGTGGTGAATTTCATCATTAAGAGGTATAGGAATTGGACTACATCTTGCCTTGAACCAATATAGACAGGTGAATGCATGACTTATAGTTGGTGCCAGAGTCAGGGTTCAGATTTGCAGATCTTTTGGATCTCTTCTGGGGAAGGTCTGACCTGTACAAAAAAGACAGGCTGCAACTGAACTAGAGGGGGACCAATATCCTGGCAGGCAGGTTTGCTAGAGCTAATGGGGAGGGTTTAAACTAATCTGGCAGGGGGATGGGAATCAGAATGTGAGGGCAGAGATTAGGGTAGAAGGACAAAAACATGATGCTATGTTCTCTGGGTTGGTAAGGAAGGACAGGCAGGGGACAAAACATAAATGTAGTCAGATAGAGGGTTTGAAATGTGTCTATTTCAATGCTAGGAGTATTAGGAATAAAGTGGATGAACTTGGAGCATGGCTCAGTACATGGAACTACAATATTGTGGCCATTACTGAAACCTGGCTGGAGGAAGGGCAAAATTGGGTGATGCAGGTACCTGGGTTTAGGTGTTTTAAAAAGAATATGATGGGAGTTTAAAAAGGGGGGATGGAGTCGCATTAGTGATAGGGAGAATGCTGCAAAGGGAGTTTCCACTGAGTCGGTGTGGGTGGAATTCAGAAATAGGAAGGGAGTTATCACTTTGCTGGGAGCAGTCTATAGGCCACCAAATAGCCCTTGGGACACCGAGGAGCAGATAAGGAGGCGGATTTTGGAATGGTGCGGGAAATACTGGGTTGTAGTTATGGGTGATTTCAACTTCCCTAATATTGACTAGCACCTACTGATTGCAAGAGGGACAGATGGGGCTGAATTTATCAGGTGTGTACAAGAAGGATTCCTGACAAAGTTTGTGGACCGGCCAACTAGAGGAGAGGCCACACTGGATCTGGTTCTGGGGAATGAACCTGGTCAGGGGGCGAACCTCTCGGTGGGGGAGCATTTTGGTGAGAGTGACCATTTTGGTGAGAGTGACCACAACTCCCTTAGCTTCAACATAGCCATGGAAAAACAGTTAAATTGAGAAAGTGCTTAAGGGCTCATTTTCAAGCGATGAGGCAGGAACTAGTGAGAATAAATTGGAAACGTATGTTTAAGGGTGAAAGCACAGAAGTAATGTGGAGGAAGCTTAGGGACCACTCGTGCAGGGTTCAAATTAGGTTTGTCCCATTGAGACAAGGAAAAGATGGTAGGAAAAGGGAACCATAGCTGATGAAAGGCAATATTGAGAGGAAGAAGGAAACATACATTAGATATAGGAAACAGGAAGAGCTCATGAGAAGCATATCGTAGCGAGGAAGGAGCTTAAGAAAGGAATTAGGAGAGCTCAAAGGGGGGATGAGAGGCATTGGAATGTAGAATTAAGGAGAACCCCAAGCCGTTCTATGCATATGTGAAGAACAGGAGGATGATGAGAATGAAGGTGTGGCCTCTAAAGGATAAGGGAGGCATCATCTGCCTAAAGGCAGAGGAGGTGGGGAAGTCCTAAATGAATGCTTTGCATCAGTAATCACAAGAGAAAAAGACCTTGATCATGGTGAGGTTGAAATTGAACAGGCCTGAGTGCTGGACAATGTGGAGATTAAGAAGAAGAAGTGTTGGATCTTCTTCAAAACATCAAGATTTATACGTCCCCATGGCTGGACTTATAAACCCAAGGCTACTGTGGGAATTGAGAGAAGAATTGTTTTTGTTCTTTTTTTTAAATTTTCCATTATAAGTAGAAGAGATTATTGTCGACTTGATGTATAGGAGGGGAAACCGATGTACACACTGTGCAGTCTCGTAAATGACTGACACTCCAGGCTTGCATGCTGGGCTTATATATATCACTGCTTCTGTCACATGGACAGAAAGTGATGTCATCAGACCAGATAATAACCTGTGTTGGATGCAGGTCAATTTCCGGTGTTTTCCGCAGCACATCCGCCATTTTGCGAGTCGGTTCGCTTGCTGGTAAGTGGGGTCGCCCAATGCCATAATATTAGAATGAGGTGAAATCTTTATATGGGAATTTCTACTTTATTTGAGCATTATATACAAGATAATGTATAAATCACTTATGATTCATATTCTGTATTGCATTATATAAAAGTTGACTAATTTGTAGAAAATATATAACATAATATTTCTCTCCACCAAATCAATAAAAATATTTTAAAAAGAAAGGAAGTAAGAGAAGAGATAGCTATAATCTTTTAATCTTCTTTAATTGCAGGGTAGGTGCTGGAGTATTGGAGAATGGCATTTGTAGTCCCCTTGTTTAAAAAAGGTAATAGGGAGAATCCTGGGAATTATAGACCAGTGAGTTTTTCGTTAGTGGTGCATAAACTAATGGAGAAGATTCTTAAGGATAGGATCCATGAGCATTTGGAGAAGCACAGACTACTCTAGGATAGTCAGCATGGCTTTGTGAAGGGGAAGTCACGCCTTACGAGTCTAATTGAGTTTTGTATGGATAAAAAATTGGCTTGTAGGAAGAAAGCAGAGAGTAGTAGGGAAAGGAGATTCTGCCTGGAGATCGGTGATGAGTGGAATGCCACAGGCATCTGTTCTGGAATCCCTGCTCTTTGTGATTTTTATAAATGGCCTGAATAAAGTGGTGAATGGATGGGTCAGTAAGTTTGCAATTGACATGAAGGTCTAAAGAAATCTCTTGGTGCCTGCCACATTGACCACCGCCAGTGGGCTGATATCGCCTTAAACCGTGCATCTTGGCGCCTCACAGTTTGGCGGGCAGCAACCTCCTTTGAAGAAGACCGCAGAGCCCACCTCACTGACAAAAGGCAAAGGAGGAAAAACCCAACACCCAACCCCAACCCACCAATTTTCCCCTGCAGCTGCTGCAACCGTGTCTGCCTGTCCCGCATCGGACTTGTCAGCCACAAACGAGCCTGCAGCTGACGTGGACTTTTACCCCCTCCATAAATCTTCGTCCGCGAAGCCAAGCCAAAGGATGGAGCTGAAGGTTACAAGATGATATAGACAGGATGCAGAGTTGAGCAGGTAAGTGGCAGATGGATTTCAAGCTGGATAAGTGTGAGGTGATGCATTTTGGAAGAACTAACCAGAAGGGTGAGTATAGGGCTGATGGTCGGTAACTTAAGAGTGTGGATGAACAGGGGTGCAAATCCATACATCCCTCAAAGTTGCTACATAGTTTGATAGGATAGTTGAAAAGGCCGATGGAATGCTGGGGTTTATTTCAGGAGTAGAGAGGTCATGTTACAATTCTACAAATCTTTGGTAAGACCACACTTAGAGTATTTCATTACAGGAAGGATGTAAAAGCTATGGAGATGATGCTGAGGAGATTTACCAGGATGTTGCCTGGATTGGGAAACAGTCTTAATAGGTAAGGTTAGCAGATCTAGGACTTTTCACTTTGGAGGGGAGAAATATGAGAGAAGGTCTTCAAAATTATGAGAGGCATAGATATGGTGGACAGCCAGCACCTGCATCCTGGGGCAGGATCAGCAAACACCAAAGGACATCTGTACAAAGTTAAGGGAGGGAAGTTTCTGGGAGACATCAGGGGCATTTATTTTTGTGTGGGTGCCTGAAATGCCTTGCCGGGGATGGTGGAGGCTGAAACATTGGGGGAATTTAAGAAACTCTTAGATAAACACATGGATGAAAGAAAAATAGGGGGCTATGGGGTAGGGAGCATTTAGTACTTTTTTTAGGAAGGGTTGGCACAACATCGAGGGCCGAAGGGTCTGTACTGTGCTATATTCTTTGTCAGAGGGCAGTGCAGTGCAGCCGGGGGGTGGGGGGGGGGGGCAGTTTGCTAGAGGATCTTTGCCGAGCAGATGTTGAACAAAAAATACTACTGCTGGAGTTGGTCCCTACATGTTTCTTTGATAAGTAACAGTGGATATGTAGGAAGTTGTGTTGTGATATTTCTGTGCAGAACAAAAGTTTCTGCCTCATGTGTTCTGTGGGATTATAACTGAGTAACTTCATTTAAAAAGAATAACATGCAAGAAACCGATCCTCTCTGTGCTGGCTTGCTTGTTTTCCAATATCCACCGCAATATCCTTTAGAAATTACTTAGGAAGCCATACAATTCAATGAGCTTTCAATGACAGACTACAAATGACTGGCCTTGCTAGCAACAGCCACTTTCTTGCAATGCAACAGAATGAAAGTATTCACAGCCTTATTCCCATTCTTTTTGTCTTCTTAAAATATTTTTATTGAGTTTAACAAAAACCCATTACACAAGGTATATTTTTTCTTTCTTTGGCTTGGCTTCGCGGACGAAGATTTATGGAGGGGGTAAAAAAGTCCACGTCAGCTGCAGGCTCGTTTGTGGCTGACCAGTCCGATGCGGGACAGGCAGACACGATTGCAGCGGTTGCAAGGGAAAATTGGTTGGTTGGGGTTGGGTGTTGGGTTTTTCCTCCTTTGCCTTTTGTCAGTGAGGTGGGCTCTGCGGTCTTCTTCAAAGGAGGCTGCTGCCCGCCAAACTGTGAGGCGCCAAGATGCACGGTTTGAGGCGTTATCAGCCCACTGGCGGTGGTCAATGTGGCAGGCACCAAGAGATTTCTTTGGTGCACCTCTGTCACGGTGGCCAGTGGAGAGCTCGCCATATAATACGATCTTGGGAAGGCGATGGTCCTCCATTCTGGAGACGTGACCCATCCAGCGCAGCTGGATCTTCAGCAGCGTGGACTCGATGCTGTCGACCTCTGCCATCTCGAGTACCTCGACGTTAGGGGTGTGAGCGCTCCAATGGATGTTGAGGATGGAGCGGAGACAACGCTGGTGGAAGCGTTCTAGGAGCCGTAGGTGGTGCCGGTAGAGGACCCATGATTCGGAGCCGAACAGGAGTGTGGGTATGACAACGGCTCTGTATACGCTTATCTTTGTGAGGTATTTCAGTTGGTTGTTTTTCCAGACTCTTTTGTGTAGTCTTCCAAAGGCGCTATTTGCCTTGGCGAGTCTGTTGTCTATCTCATTGTCGATCCTTGCATCTGATGAAATGGTGCAGCCGAGATAGGTAAACTGGTTGACCGTTTTGAGTTTTGTGTGCCCGATGGAGATGTGGGGGGGCTGGTAGTCATGGTGGGGAGCTGGCTGATGGAGGACCTCAGTTTTCTTCAGGCTGACTTCCAGGCCAAACATTTTGGCAGTTTCCGCAAAGCAGGATGTCAAGCGCTGAAGAGCTGGCTCTGAATGGGCAACTAAAGCGGCATCATCTGCAAAGAGTAGTTCACGGACAAGTTTCTCTTGTGTCTTGGTGTGAGCTTGCAGGCGCCTCAGATTGAAGAGACTGCCATCCGTGCGGTACCGGATGTAAACAGCGTCTTCATTGTTGGGGTCTTTCATGGCTTGGTTCAGCATCATGCTGAAGAAGATTGAAAAGAGGGTTGGTGCGAGAACACAGCCTTGCTTCACGCCATTGTTAATGGAGAAGGGTTCAGAGAGCTCATTGCTGTATCTGACCCGACCTTGTTGGTTTTCGTGCAGTTGGATAATCATGTTGAGGAACTTTGGGGGACATCCGATGCGCTCTAGTATTTGCCAAAGCCCTTTCCTGCTCACGGTGTCGAAGGCTTTGGTGAGGTCAACAAAGGTGATGTAGAGTCCTTTGTTTTGTTCTCTGCACTTTTCTTGGAGCTGTCTGAGGGCAAAGACCATGTCAGTGGTTCCTCTGTTTGCGCGAAAGCCGCACTGTGATTCTGGGAGAATATTCTCGGCGACACTAGGTATTATTCTGTTTAGTAGAATCCTAGCGAAGATTTTGCCTGCAATGGAGAGCAACGTGATTCCCCTGTAGTTTGAGCAGTCTGATTTCTCGCCTTTGTTTTTGTACAGGGTGATGATGGTGGCATCACGAAGATCCTGAGGCAGTTTACCTTGGTCCCAACAAAAAACAAAACAAGGTATATTAATGATAACATAAATCATATCATGTACATATCATATATCAATTGTAAATTAGAAACATAACCATAATTATTACATTTTTTATTTCATTCCATAACCATATAACCATATAACCATTTACGGAGCGGAAACAGGCCATGTTGGCCTTTCGAGTCCGCACCGGTCGGTTCACTGATTTTGTGCGCCCTCTTCAGGCATTGGTGATTTTAAGTGTTGTGTATCTTTGAGAATTTTAACATCTATCCATAGGTACTCTGTACTTTGGATGTGAAATCTCATATTAAAGTATTCAAAAACATTGGCTGTGTGGGAGAAGCCAGTGAGTGGCCGTGGACAATAGCTTCTCAGACTGGAGGCCTGTGACTAGTGGTGTGCTGCAGGGATCGGTGCTGGGACCAGCGTAGTAAATTCTAAATTATAATATCAATTAAATCATAGCTCGTACTTTATCCAAAAATAATATTGAATACAGAAATTATACAAATAATATACATAAAATTCCCTTATATAAGATATTTTATACTTCTTTGGTGTGATCATGTTGTTCTGTGGTATTATTCATATTCTGTAGTTAAACCCCCTTATTTGCTTTAATAATAAAAAAGAAATGGAAAAAAAAGTATGAATTTGATAAGATGTGGGGCTCCTTCATGGATTATTATCTTAATCTGAGGATCTAAGTGGCGGTGATGATCCGGGGATTCCCTGTCGGGTGTCTGGGGGCCATTACTCGATTCTTATTTACAGTATATACAGATAACCTTGTTTAGACAGAGGGTTAGATGAGTAGTTATTTTTCTCATTCCTTTTGTCAAATGAAACCTTCCTGAGTTTCATTCCTACATATCTACAGTATCTATGTGCATGTATAATGAATGGAATGTTCAGCGCTACTGAGCTGTAATTTATTTCTGTTGCATTACAAAACTGACATCATTCAGAAGCTAAGCACGAATGCAGAGAACACAGCTGGCCATCCATTCCTGTAAAAGATGATACCAGATCCATCTCCTATCACTGTAAAAACCCTGTATATTATCAGAAGTAGCAGTTACCAGGTATTTATCACAAGTTTGTTGCCCAATTTCAAAAGGTTCAGAAAATCTCCTACCTGTATTCACCTACCTGACAGCCTATGCTCCTCATTTATTGTCATGTGCACCAGGATATAGTGAAAGTCTTAGCTTTGCATACTATCCAGGCATCATTTTCAAAGATACTCTCTGCCACCATTTTGGATTCAAATATTCAGGCCAAAGTCATGTTGATAAGGTATGTCGTCAACAGCATGAGCTGATGAATCACCATTCCTGCTCACCTTTATTCCACTCAGATAAACTATTGAAGGCCCCTCATCTTGCAATGAGTTTGGGATGTTTTTTTTTCAGTAGGGCATTAATAGATGGGTAATTAATAGATGTTATATGGCGAGCTCTCCACTGGCCACCGTGACAGAGGTGCACCAAAGAAAAGGTACAAGGACTGCCTAAAGGAATCTCTTGGTGCCTGCCACATTGACCACCGCAAGTGGGCTGATCTCGCCTCAAACCGTGCATCTTGGCGCCTCCCAGTTTGGCGGGCAGCAACCTCCTTTGAAGAAGACCGCAGAGCCCACCTCACTGACAAAAGGCAAAGGAGGAAAAACCCAACACCCAACCCCAACCCACCAATTTTCCCCTGCAGCCGCTGCAACCGTGTCTGCCTGTCCCGCATCGGACTTGTCAGCCACAAACGAGCCTGCAGCTGACGTGGACTTTTACCCCCTCCATAAATCTTCGTCCGCGAAGCCAAGCCAAAGAAAGAATTAATAGATGAATACATGTACTAATCGTGGGGTTTTCTGAGATACATCATTCTCCACCAAGGATGCCATCATTTTAATCAATGAGATATGCTTAAATTTGCTGTATATTTCATCACATGTTCAGAGGTGTTTGCATCATCAACCAAACAGAACTTCTGATAACGAATATATAAATTTGTATGAAGTGTCTGCTTTATCAATGCATAGCAATATCACCATCCTGTATTTCCTCAAAGTGGCTTTTACGGATTCAATTGTGTGAAAGTTTTATTTGCATTAAATTAACTGTAAAATCTGAATGTCTAGACTTTCTCCAGAAGTGTTCAGTTGGCTGATAAACAGTCATAAATCTGCATCATAATTCAGAATTGTTCACTGAATAATGCATTTGCATTGCCTTGCATTACTGTTAGAGCCGTTCACATTTGAGTTTTATTTTCTCGTTACAGAAGATATTGCTCTCTTCTGCTTAAAAAACAAAACAATTGTGAGGCAGGAGGAATATTCTCATCAGCTTTCAAGTCAAACTCTGAAAATCAACCCTGAACAAAACTTTTACAAAAAAAAATGAAGGAAATTATGATTTAAAATTCATATTTACAATACTTCAATGTTAAGGTTATTTCTACTGTATTGAGGGCCTTTGAAGGCTTGCAGGCTCTGAACTGCTGCTTTTTACATATCTAATGTTCAACATAAAGCGTTCTGCATCCTCACAGTAAAAGGAATACCATATTGCAGTCTTTTTTTTAAAATTACTCAGTAATGAATTCGTCAGAGAATATTTAGCATAGGCTGGAAGACACTAGGGATTGTTTCACACAAGCAATGCTGAATACGGAAGCAGCCTGCTGTTCACTGATATTCAGGCAAATGCTTTCTTCCCTCTTAACTCTTGCATAGTGGGTATGAGGATGGGACATTTAACATTTTTCTCGTCTGAATTACTACATTAACTTCCTTTTGCTATATATTAAATTATCAATTTGCCTTGCTTTTCCCCGAGATAGTGCAATGGTAACAATAAAGGGATCTTGAATAAGAGTCAAGGCTGAATCTCCCGTGGGTTTTATTGAGCTTCTCACCCTAATTCAACAGCTTTGTGGAGCTTACGTGAGAACTCCACCTGGCAATTTAACTTGAATTGCAGTGTGAAAATCTGCATCCTGCTGAATAATTAACCATCCTCCAAATCTTTAAATGCAGAGATTGAATGCATGAGGATGCTTCTGGCCTTCTGCCAAGACAGCTTTGCTGAAGAGCAGAGAATGCCATGTCTCACAGGATTTCACATTACTTTCACATTTCTCAAAGTTTATTTCTCCTGCTTGTTTCAATCTGTTGGGTGTTATTGCAGTCTTATATGGCAATAGAGAGAAGGGGGCAGAGAAACAATGGAGGAGACCTTCTGCAATGGGAGGTTTTATTTTGTTCTGCATTATTCATTGTTGAACCTCCAAGGCACCCTTTGGCAAGAATTCATTTCAAACAGCTTTTGCTGTTTCACTATCATATATCAAAAATCTATCAAAGAGAAAAGTTCCAGCATCAAAAATAACTATAAGTAAATGAAACTTTTGTCAAAAGCTAGCTGAGCTTTATTTCCAAATAATAATCAACTCTGTATGGCATTAATGCAACTGAAGCACCAACATGACAAGCCTTGTTTCAGCTCTGATGCCTTTAAATTGAATGCTTTTGGACTGTGTGAAATGATAAAGCAGAGAAAGGCTCATGTTATCACTTTATACTTCCAATACGATGAGTTTAAGTTGATATACATTGTGCATTGTACATACACACCGATATTCTTACTTGCTGCAGCCAGATCGCTAATTGCTAAAATAATACACAATGAATTAATAAAAGTAAATAAATACAAGAGATAGATGATTAAAAAAAAGTGCCTATACAGGCAGACCCCGGTTAAATACGAGTTCCATTACTTAGGTCTGTCTTTAATTCAAATTTGCATTTAAATAGAACAAGTACATACTGTTCTTCGTCAGTTAGGCAAATGTTTATCTTACTATATATTTTTCAATGCATATAAAACACTTCCCAACAGTAAAACATCTTAATACTGTACAAAAGCAAATCAAGATTGATCTCTCAACAAAACAGATTAGAGTTCTATAGCCAGTCTTTGACGAATATATCAAAGTCATAAAGTAAAAAATAATAAATCTCATCAGTTTTATTGGCATTTCAGCACTCACTTGATATGTCATTAAGTGGTGGAAGCTACTGTATAAAAGATTACTTCGGCAAGGGGGTAGGGGGAGGGAGTAAATATGGATCATATTCTGTTTAGTATATTAAAAGAAAATCCAAGGATCAAACAGGAGAAGTGAACCCTTGGAAGGTACTAGATGGCAGCCATTCTTCTCGGAATGGCACACTGGTAGCAAAAGAAAACCAAGAGGAAAACATTTCAAATTCAAAACCCATCAGCAAATGCTCTCGCTTTGACTCTTAACAATGCTAATTTGAAGTAAAAGTTTTCCTTTCTCATAAAGGAGTTTGCCACCAAAATGAGCAGATGAGATTTTTATTTGGGTTACATGGAAAACTGGAGCCAATTTTTCCATCTGATTCAGAAGTTATCGAATCCTGGGGGGGCGGGGGGTGTTGGTGGCCACGTAAGTGCGGGCAGGGGAGGGGGAACTGCATCAGAGAGGGCAGAGGGGAATTGTGTCAGAGTAGGGGGGGATGGAACCATGCCACAGCAGTGTTGGGGAGAGCATTATTTTTCAATTTAAATTATAAATTGTATTCAACCACACGAACCAGAAGTTGACGCCATTCTACTTCCAGTCGGCTTGCCAGTTTGCAACTACAAATTGTTTGTAAATCGGACATCATCATTCTGGGGACTGCCTGTACAATAGTACATACAGGCCCCACATGGTAGCGTAGCTGATAACACTGGTCATCGAAGATTTTGCTTCCTGAACACTTCGGATATATTTTATGTATTTTGAGCTCTGATCATGAAAATCACCTTAAAATTTTTTTTATCATGTACTGTTTTTTTAGATATAACCTATTTTTGTGATTTCCTGTTACATTTTTAACATGCATCAAGCACACAAAACTGTAAAGTGTAACATGTTATTGAAAATTCATTTTCTGCATTCACACTTGGACTTCTTCCCTGCTGATCTTGGTGCCATCAGTGACGAACATGGACATTGGAACCATGGAAAAGCAGTATCAGGGCAACTGGAATCTATCAGTGCTGGCCAATTGAAAATCAGCGGCAAATCATTTTTAGGTCAGTTGAACTAATGCAATAAGTCAGCATCATTATGCAATTAAACATGCTAAATTCAATAAAAGTTCATTTAATGTTTCTCCAGCTTCCTACATGATACAGCAAATCTGAAATTATCTTCGCATTCAGCTTTAAGTTGTCTATCATAATCTCTAATGTTTGTTGAAGGAGAAAATCTTTTGAAAAAATTTGTTATCCAGAGTAGTAAGAGAGGTACAAGACTCTGATAGCTGTTGGAAACTGAGATGTGCTGGACTTCAGTCTTCTTCCTGAAGGTAGCAATAAAGAGATTGTGACCAAGGTTATGGAGTTCCTTTATGATGTTGGCTGCCTTCTTGAGGCAGTGCCTCACATATATGTCTTCAATGACTGGGAGGATGGAGTCTGTGATAGACCTGCCTATGGTTGCTACCTCCTGCCGCCTACTGCATTCCTGGGTACTCAACTTACCAAATCAGCTTGTGATGCAACCAGTCAGTATACTATTCACAGTTCACCTGTAGAAGTTTGTCAACGTGCCAAATCTCCTCAGTCTTCTTAGAAAGTAGAGGGCTTTGTGAGCCTTCTTCACAGTTGACTGAATGTGCTGCCTCCAGGAGAGGTCTTCTGATATATGGACTCACAAAAAACTTGAAAGTTCCTGTACCAACCTTCACCTCCATCCCATCAAAGTGGATAACTGTGTGTGTGGCCCCTTGACCTCCCCAGCCTAAAATCCTCAAAAAAATCTCCTTGGTATTGGTGACATTCAGAGCAAAATTGTTGTCCTGGCACCACCCAATCAAGTTCTCAAATACAATCCAATATTCTGAGTCATAATTTCTCATTATTCAGCCACCGTTGGCAGTGTCATCAGTAAATTATTGATTCAGTTTATGACTGTAAAATGTGCTGTGTTTTGCTGCTGTGATTTAATGCCTAAACTATCCAAATATAATTCAAAAATGTGGACATTTTTAGGATCCTGGGAATTTGTCACCATCAAATTGGTAAAGCAACTGTTAATCTAGTTACCAAGACCACAAACATAGTCACAAACTAAATTTTAATTGATGCTCTCTACACTGCCACTTACACAAGAGGGTGCAGAGGAAGTTTTGAGGATATCAGGAGAACAATTTTTTTTTAGTTATCAAGAAAGACAGGAAATCTTTTTTGTGCTTCATCCAGTTTGAGGCCTAATTCTTTACTTCTTATATTACTTAGATCTCTGGATTTTTTGGTATGTTGCTTTTTGTGATTTTATTTAATATCTGACTTAGATCTTTCAAAAAGTTTTCCACTTTCTCAAAGATTTATTATGATAGCCTTAGCTGTAGCAAAAAAATGTATAATGTCAACCTGGAAATCAGAAGAGAGACTGAGAGTACAGCAATGGTACATAGAAATGAATAAATGTATTCCGTTGGAAAAAAATTAACATATTATTTAAAAAATAAAGTCACATTATTCGAACAAGTTTGGGAACCGTACATGGAACACAACAGGGAACACAATGGAACACAACAAGGCCTACCGCGGACCTTCGCCCCCTAAAATGATAGAATGAGAAGAAGACAAAATTAACTGAACCAGTGTGTAAAATTAGATGACACAATTTTCCTGTTTATTCTCATTGTGTGATGACATTGTTTAACGGGTTTATTGTATTGTATATGTTGAACGTTTAATGGGTTTAGATGAGGTGGGAAGGAGGGAGGGAAGGGAGGGGAGAAAGGGGAGAAAATGACACTGTGTATATTCAAGAGGGAAATGTTTGTGTGTATTTTGGTTAATATGGTTCATAGTGTGAAAAATAAAAAAATTAAAATAAAAAAAGACAGGAAAGAGGTGACATTGTTTTCTTTAAAAGAGTCTAGAAGTTAATTAATTGGAGAGCATAAAATTAACAGGATCATGGACAAAAAAAACATAGAAAGGACATTTTTTAGATGGGTCAAAGGCATTGATTTAAAATAATTGGTATAAAGATTAGAGGGAAGATGAGAAGAAATGTTTTCACAGAGTGGGGCAGGAATTTATTGTCTGTAAGTGTGATAGAGACCGAAGACATTATCATATTGTTAATAGGTACACAGGGGTCTGCTTGAAGACCTGAGCTGGAGTTCAACAGACAGTGTGCTAGAAGTCAGGTTTAGAGTGGTGGCATAACTGAGATGGTTTGAGTGGCATCCTTCTGAGAGAATTTTTGACGGTTCTGTGCCTTAAGGTTTCTCAGGTTACAAATTTAATATAGCCTTTAAAAGTAGGTTTTAAAAAGTTAAACATCAGATCTTTGTGCACGAGGATAGTTAAAATGGAAACAACTGAATGCCTGGTCTCTATCACAAGAAATCTGGTCGCTATTTGTAAGAGAGAACTGTTGAGGGATGTGGAGAGTAAGCAGAATGTTACATAAAGAAAAATAGTCCTACAGACTTCATAGGCTAAATGCCCATTTCTTTAATATAATTGATTGCAGTTCTGTGAACCCAATAATGATTGTAGATCCTCTTTAGAGAATTCTTTGGTTACTTACGTGAGAAATTGACAGAAACATTCAAAGTTTCAGACTGGCTTATTTTCGTGGAAACCCTTTATTATAGGATTAAATCTGATTTGTCATTGGATGCATGGAGATTGAAACCAGCTTGTGGAATGTTTGAATGAAAAATCCAAAAAGTGAAATTTGAAGCTTTGGAGTTTATACAAAAAGAAGCGATCACTTCTGACCATTATTCTCATCAATTTCCCTTCCATTCTCATCTTCTCTTTCCCTTACCTTCATCTACTATCATTCATCTGTGATTTTAGAGTCATCCAATAAAAGCCCAACTAACTGTGACTATGTGTGTTAATGCATCTTCTCTGGTACATGTACTCAGTATAACTCCAAACTAGCTCATATCATAGAACAGAACAGCATAGGAACAGGCCCTTCATCCCATGTGTCTGAGTCAAACATGATGTCCAGATTAAACTAAAACTCTGCTGCTTGCATATGATATTGATCCCTCAATTGCCGGCATATCCATGTCTCCAACAGGAAGCCTCTTAAACGTTACTATTGTATCTGCTTCCTCCACTACTTCTAGCAGCTTGTTCCAGACGTGAACCTGAATCTGATTCCTGACAAAAGGCACAGGCCCAAAATGCTGATTACCTTTTACTTCCTATGGATGCTGCATGGCCTCCTAAGTTTCTCCAGCTCTTTTGTGTACTGCACCTGATCCCAGCATCTGCAGATTTTCTTATTTAACTCCACTCATTTAACCTGAAGGTTTCACCCACACTGAAGAGAACAGGAAGAGTTAATTATACTCAGACCACATTGTTTCACATATAAACCACTCTCATAATTTATCAGTTTTAATCAAGCACCACATGATTTTGACATTGCATTGGCTCCTTCCCAAGATGAAAGGAGAAATTTTATATTTGGCGAAGATTCAATTCATGAAGGTTAATAACCTTTAATGAAAAGGCACTCATTTATCACAGAACAGATAAATATTTTTCCTCAGCTTCTCCATAAACAGTGCCAATTACACTCAGTGCAAATTGAGTAAGATTGCTGAATTTTACACTGTAGCTACTTTGCTCATAATTAACATTATCTATTATAATGGTCCACTCCTGTTCACACTATTGATCTACAACAACATAGCCAGATCCAGCTCCAACAATGTCATCAAGTTCGCAGATGACACCACAGTAGTCGGCCTCGCCAGCAAGAACGATGAGTCGCACTACAGAGAAGATGTGGAAAATCTCGTGATTATGGTGCAAGACTATGAACCTGAGTCTTAACTTTGACAAGATGAAGGAGATGATCGTGAACTTCAGGAGGACCAGGAACAAGCACCCTCCACTGTGCATCAACAACTCTGTAGTGGAGAGAGTGGAGGGCACCAAATTCTTTGGAGTTCAATTAACTAATGAACTGTCATGGACACTCAACATCTCCTCACTTGTCAGGAAGGCGCAACAGTGACTGCAATTCCTAAGAAGTCTAAAGCAGGCAAGGCTACTGGTCACCATTATGTCAAACTTCTACAGGAACTCTATCAAGAGCGCCTGACCTGCTGCGTCATAATGCAGTATGGTTGTAACAGAGAAATTGTTCAAAGGTCAATCCACAGGACCATGAGAGGAACAGAGAGGATCACTGGCATCTCCTTCCTCTCCATCGACGTGACCTACTGGGATCGTTGTCTGAACAGGGCACACCAAATCATTGATTTTCCATTCCACACCACACACAGCATTTTCAGCTGCTCCCATTGGTAAAGTGGTACAGGAGTATCAAAGCCAGCACCACCAGACTGAGGAACAGCTTTTTCTCATGGGTAGTGAGAATGCTGAACGACCAAAGGAACTGCTCACACTAACCATCCGAGACTCTCATATTCATGAATCAATATTTATTTATTTATTTGTACATATGAATACTTGTTCTGCATATGTAATGTTTGTATGTGTGTTATGTCTGGTTGTGTGTCTGCATGTTTTGCTCTGAGGACCGGAGAACAGTTTCATCAGGTTGATTTTGTGCAATCAGATGACAATAAACATGTAAAACTTGCAAACTGCAAAACTGGAGGATTGGTTTTAACTCTGAGAGTTTGAGAAAGAAAGGAGGCAGGGTCAGTTTGGAGGGATGAATGCAAATTGGATTTCCTGGCCAAGATTTCAGAACTGGTTATTCTCCTTCTAGCCCCAATCAGGTACCTGTCTGGAACAGGTTGGCAGTGGCCCCTAGGCAGCAGGAGGAACTGAAAGTTGGGAATAAGACTCACTGAAAATGCATATTAGCAGTGGGGTTGGAGATACAAAGGTGATGGTGATGGAGTCAGCTGGTGCATGAGAAATCCAGGATTAAGTTCAGTGCAGGTCATCAGGCATTCATCAATCAAGGTGTGAGAGATGGGAAAATTGATCTAAAATTATGAACATGGAAGAAACTAAAGTTCATCAGTAAATGGCTGTAACCAGTACAAACAGGATAAGCTTGGGGGTTAGGATGCAGGAAAGCAGAGTCAGCACGATTAACATAAGAATCTTCTAGTCTTTGTGACAAGACCATAAGACTAAGATAAGGAGTGGTAAGGAACAATAGAATGTAGGAAGTTGAGGTAGTCTGGATCAGATAAGGGTCTCCTAGCCCTGGACAGAAGTACCAAGTCTTACATATCTAATTAGCTAACCATACACAGATTTATACATATGAAATTAGCCAACCCTAGATAGAATGAGTCAACTCTGCATATCAAGAGACTGTAGCCCCGAGAATCAGGAAGGTGTGAATAAGGACAATAACATGAAGGGACACCGACAGGATACCCCCTGGTCCTCCAAGTATACTGAAATTGCACGTAGGCAGGCAGGATTGCCTAATGCCAAACCTCTCCAGCAGGAGGCAGAAGAATGTAAGGGGGAGGGTATTCCTATACTGAAATCAACTGTATAAAAGTTGGGTGAGCCCCAGTGTATGTGTGTATTCCCAGGGTAAGGGGAAGCACCCAACTTTGCATTGTTGTAGTAATAAATGTTCTTTGTTCTCAATTTTTGTCTCGAGCAATTTCTTTAAAGGTACTTTAATTTCTAACAAAGGTATCACCTGGGTACTTTAATTACTTCTAGCAGTTCTGATGGTTGGGTAGCAAGATACTGTTTTTCGCATGTGTTTCATTGCCAGTGCAACTTTCCCATGCTTGTATGTGTTTTATTCCTGCTATAGCTTTCCCACACTCACTATAAACTGTGAGCATGTGTGAGTGTTTTATCCCCATTACCATTTTCTCACGCCCATCTTTTGTAAATAAAATCATTCACTACAAAACTGTGTTCTGAGTCCTTGCTTTAGAGACCTATTGAATCTGTTTTCTCATTCATAACACCCATATACATTCCCACAACATCCACCCCCCCAAACACCCCTACTCCACCCGGTGAGGGGCTGGGGTGAGGGGTGGAAACATATCAGAGAGTGAAAGGCTGGAGTGAGGTGTGGGTAATCTAAATTGTGTTTCCTTATAGAACAATGCATTCGCTGCCTGTGAGTCCTCAACACATTACTCAGGTGTCACCACTGGAGTTTGGGCCCCATTTGGCTCCATGATAGGAGGTATTTAATGTGAAAGGGTGCGTGGACTCAGGATTTCATGGTCCAGTGTGAACGGCCCTCCTGCTATTTCAAAATAAGTCATTCACACGCCTATTTAGCAGGTTGCCATTGCAAAAGGGATTTCTCAATGGATGTCTCTTGATTCAGAATTCTCCACCTCTCCCCCCACCATCCACCCCAGTCTTTCCATATTTGTTCGAGATTCTTAATATTTTGTGACCATATCCACAAACAAAGAGGACTATTGCTAATGGGACACTTAAAGCTGTGGAAAATTGGATGCAATAAGCACAGTAAAGAGGAACTGCTAAGGCATTTACCATTTTTGAAAATTGCTAAATCACCAAATCAAATATATCCCAAGCAGTTTTATTTTTAAAAAACAAATATTGCAGAGGGTCCAACTACAATTAACCAGAGGATTGGAGAAATGCTAAAATTATACTGTTCTTTATGAAAGGTCAAAGGAATAACTTGCATTACAGTTCATTATATGCACTAGTGAGTAAATTCTTTGAATCAGTGAATCTTGGTGATTATGTTTTCATTTAGAGGTAAAAAAAAATGAAAACAATAGGCATTAGACTTAGTTGGGAAATGTCTAACTGATTTGACACCTGACTAGATTTTCTACCTCTCTTGTCAACCATGACCCTACCATTCTTTCTCTGCCTCACTGGGACAAATTTATCCCGAACAACTTGCAAGTGATCCCTAAACGTTGACCACATCTCCATAGTGCATTTCCCTGCAAAAAAAATTCATCCCAATTCACACCTGAAAGTTCTAGCCTTATAGCCTCATAATTTTCCCTTCCACGGTTAAATATTTTCCTGTCCCCGCTAACTCTATTCTTGTCCATAGCAATGTTAAAGGCAAGGGAACAGAAGTCACAGTCCCCCAAATGTTCACCCATTAAAGATCTGTGACATGACATGGTTCATTACCTAATGTGGTATTCCCCCCAGTTGGCCTGTCCACATACTATGACGGGAATCCATCCTGGACATATTTAACAAACTCTGGCCCATCTAAACTTTGGCGCTAAGCAAGTGCCAGTCAATGTTAGGGAAGATGAAGTCACCCATGATGACAACCTTGTTATATCTGCACCTTTCAAAAATCTGCCTCCCATTCTGTTCCTTGGTATCCCTGCTGCTACCAGGGGGCCTATAGAATACTTCCAATAGAGTAACTGCTCCCTTCCTGTTCCTAACTTTCACCCATACTGACTTAACAGTGGATCCTGCTACATTACCCACCCTTTCTGCAGCTGTAATAGTATCTCTGACCAGCAATGCCACCCCTCCTACCCTTCTCCCTCTGCACTACCCCCCACCCCCCCATCCCTTTGTAAAACACTGAAATCCAGGAAATATTTACAATCCATTCCTACACTGGTGCCAGCCAAGTCTCTGTAATGGCCACTATATTATAGTTACATGTATGTTTCAATGCTCTAATTTCATCACCCTTATTCCTGATGCTTCTTGCATTCAAGTACATGCACTTTAACCCTTCTACCTTACTATTTTTATACCCTATATTCTGTTTCTCCTTCCTCAAAGCCTCTCTGAATGATAGATCTGGCTTTACTCCATGCACTTCTTCCACTGACCTATCACTCAGGATCCCATTCCCATTGCAAATTAGTTTAAACCCTCCCGAACCACATTAGCAAACCTGCCTGCCAGGATATTGCTCTCCCTTGAGTTCTAACAAGATAAAGAAATGCACAATAAAATATATCGATGGGTCATAAATGTGGCATGGTTAAAAATGCATACTGCTTTCTTTCCCTTATTAGTTGAAGTACAGAATATCAGAGCATGGATATTTATGAAGCATTAATTAGGCCACCATTTAATTAAAGCATACAGTCCTGTCATCACATTACAGAATGCACTAGAGAGGGTAGAAAGATGTTGCTGGGAATGAAAATTGGCTACTAAGAAGAAATATTTTGTAGGCAAGGGTGTATCTTTGTAACAGAGGTGAAAAAAGGAAGGTTAATTGAGATGTATAAACTTTTGTTAAACCCAGTAGAAAGTATAATAGTACAGATTCTATCACCAATGTGTATATGTACATATGTACAGATGGTAGTGTAGGATGACTGTGATTGGCTGAGAGTGTAGCCACACCTACTGGCAAGTCTTAAAGGATTGCTCCTAGCCAGACCAGGTCATTCTGGACTGGTTGACCTACTTGTGATATGCTCCAGTCTTTTAGTTAATAAAAGCCTTGATTTGGATCAACAAGTCTTTGGTTCTTTCGACGCTCATTACAATTTTATTAACTAAAATTAAATTTTGAAGGGATGGAGCGTATGCTACGGCTGGAACGCCTCGACATCGACCCACAATCAGCTACAGCCTCGAATGACTTTAAGCACTGAGTGAGGTGCTTTGAAACATACTTACAGCTCTCTGATCCTGCCGTGATAGAGGACAGCCATTGACTACTAATATTGATGACTATGGTGTCCCCGAGAGTCTACCAGAGTGTTCAGGATGCGAACACTTATGCCGCAGCCATGAAGGTGCTGAAAGGGCTCTACGAGTGACCAGTGAACAGGGTCTATGCTCTGTACAAGCTCACTACACGGAGGCAACAGCCTGGTGAGTCCTGTAAAACTTATATTCAGGCTCTAAGGGCAATGGGCAGGGACTGTGCCTGCACAGACAGAACTGCCTCGGAGACCACAGAAGATCTCATTCGGGATGCCTTTGTGGCTGGGGTTCGATCGAATGAGTTGAGGCAGTGCCTGCTAGAGCACAGGGGAGAAAACATAGAGAATGTAATCTGGATCACAGAGACGATGGAGGCTGCGGTCTTAAGGATGGACATGTACTCTCGGGGTTGGACCCCACACTCTGATGTGAGTAGGATGCCCTCCCTCTACCCTACTACTGTCGCTACGCTGCCCGATGCAACCCCAAAGTGTTATTTCTGCGAGAAGAACAAGCACAGCAGGTCCCAGTGCCCGACGAGGAAAGCCAGGTGCCAGAAGTGCCTTAAAAATGGCCACTTTGCCACTCCAAAATGGTCGCCATCAAACACAGTGCCTCGTGTGAAGCCAAATCGCCACTCTCCATTTCAAACACTTCTTCCTCAGAGCTCTTGTCCAATGACAGCGAGGACGCCACTGCGAGGCAGCACCTGACGTTATGGGACAGACGCCGAGCGTGGAAGGTACAACCCACCCTCGTCACAATGATGTTCACCCTAACGTCTGACCATGCCCCAGCCCCGACCTCAACACCCACAGCCACCGCCGACCAGGGACCTGCCACTGCTGACGACCAGGAACCCGCCACCGCCGCCACCGACCAGGGACCAGCCACCACCGACCAGGGACCCGCCACCCAGGGACCCACTGCCACCAACCAGGGACCCACCGCTGCTACAATTGTAATGTGCGTCGAAAGAACCAAGGACTTGTTGATCCAAACCAAGGCTTTTATTAACTAGAAGACTGGAGCATATCACAAGTAGGTCGAACAGTCCAGAATGACCTGGTCTGGCTAGGAGCAACCCTTTAAGACCTGCCAGCAGGTGTGGCTACACTCTCAGCCCATCACAGTCATCCTACACTACCATCTGTAAATATGTACATCTACACATTGGTGATAAAATCTGTACTATCACAAAAAGTAAATAGAAAATATCTATTTCCATTAGTCGAAAGACAGAAGCATAATTGGTTGAAATATTTTAGGGAAGTGGGAACCATTTCATTCAGGGGTGATAGGGAACCCACAAACTGGAAATGGGGAAGAGGTAGTACTTACAGATTCATGGATTCATAAAAAAATCCCAGCCTAACCAGTCTCTCCTTGTAACTCAAACCTTCCAAACCAGGCAATGTGGGGAGAAATCCAACACAGGACTAACATGCAAACATCTTATTGACAGCATTGGTTTCTAACTGGATCTCTGGGGCATTGCGCTAAACCTCTATACCTAATCATGCCCCCTCTTTTCTGCTTCCTCTAGCTATTTGTGGAATTCAGTCATGCTATGCAGAATAGTGGACCTGCTGCAGGAACACAAGATTACATTAGGTAACTTTTTAATTTGGTTAGCACAGATTTTCTATGATTTAAGTTCTGTGAAGTATCAAACAACATTAAAGTTAATTAAAGCAAAAAGTGAATCCTGAAATTACCATATCAAGTTTAATATAACAACTTCAACTCGTCTTTTTAGATCATGTGTTCATTTGTTAAATGCTTTTCATCTCAGACAGAATGAATAATTACTTATAGTAACTAAGAATGTGAGAAATGATTTATCTCAAGTTAAAAACCTGGAGGATAACTCACTTGAAGCAAATTTGCATACTATTTCCATCATTATTTACTTTGAAGTCAGTTCCAATATTAACTCTTGGTGCAGTATTTGATGTTTTCAAAAGTATAATACATATTAGATAATAAAGCCTTGCTTGTAGGAAATTTTTAAATGCAATGTCATTGTCCAAGAGATTATCTGCATGTCAGATCTAAAGTTGATTCAAAGCCCAATTTATTATAATACTTGAAAGAATCATAACTCCTGGATGCACTATTGCAAAAATAAAACAGATGCAGAATTAGATTTCCTATTGCGATAATGTGAAGATAAACATGTTTACATGGTGACCCAGGTGAAATAAATTTTAGTTGATAACTTAATACATATAAACTGTAATCCATGGGGACATTAGGATCCATTGACCCATATGACTTTGATTTGTATCATAAATGAGAATGAATCTATTATATTCCCAGAACAAAATGCCCCACTATTAATGTGATAAGTTTTACACTAAGGAACCTATATTCTAACTGCATTATTCTTCTTCCAAATGAGATAGGCTAGTGAAGTGGACAGATAGATGGAAGAGGATCGAGAGATTTTTACACAGCGATCGGCTGTCATCTGGAATACACTCGTTTAAAGGATGTAGGAAGCAAATTCACCTGTAACCTTCATCGGGAAGTTAGACAAACACAAGTACTTCTTTGATTTGTAGAAAGTGGGATGAGCAAAAGGAAAAGTTGTTGAGGGTGAAAAAAATTCATTCAGGCAGAGGAAGGTGGTGGTGGAGGAGGACTGGTTCAATTTGTTGCTGAGAAATAAACAAGTGGCTTTGAGACCTTTTGTAAGTAGGATGGCAGTGTAGAGAGATTAGACATCCATAGTGAAAATGAGGTTGTTAAATTCAGGGAATTGGAAGCTATTGAAGAGATAGAGGGCATGTGAGGTCATGGATGTAGGTAAGGAAGGAGTGGACCAGGGAGGTAAAAAATGGAATTGAGGTAAAATAATACTAGTTCAGT
Source organism: Narcine bancroftii (assembly GCF_036971445.1). Taxonomy (NCBI): domain Eukaryota; kingdom Metazoa; phylum Chordata; class Chondrichthyes; order Torpediniformes; family Narcinidae; genus Narcine; species Narcine bancroftii. The sequence goes on from NC_091477.1 coordinate 38,735,790, forward strand.
GGGCAGGAGCATGTAGAAACAATTAGGTAGGAGATAGAATGGGGCAATCCGAGGATAGGAAACAATGAGTTTGGAGGCCATAGGAGGGAGATGACCAGAGGTGATGAAGTTAGAGATGTTATGAGATGGTGGCTTGATGTTATTTGGTAGGATCCTGTTGAAGAGGTGAGTAAGAGAATGTGTCAGAGAGCTGTCATCTGGCCTGGGCAAGGTAGAGCTCAATGCAGAAAAAAAACAGCATTACCCTTGTCTGTGGGTTGAGATTGAGATTGAGATTTAAGCAGAGAGAGTGCAAAGGGTGGGAGATCACTTCACTGAGCACCAACTACTTCAATTCTGTGCCCCACTCGCGCACCAACGTGTTTGTCCATGGCCTCATGCACTGCCAAACCAGATCCACCTGTAAATTGGTGGAGCAACACTCCTCCATCTGGACACTCTCTAACTGGATGGCATTAACATTAACTCCTCCAGTTTCAGCTAAACCACTCCCCATTCTTCCTCTCTTACCTGTCCTTCTGTCTCCTTTCTTCTATTCACAGAGCTATTCCCCCTGCCCCTTTTTTCTCTTGTGCCCTCGCTCCCTTATCCAACTATTACCTCTTGCCTGGAGTTTAAGCTCCTCCCTTTCCTCTCAACCCCACCATTTTATTCAAGCACCTGTCTACATTTTGTTCATAAAGGGTTCAAGCCTGACACATTGATTATGTATCTTTATCTTTGCTATATATAGTACACTATATTTTTTAATGTCCCTGCTGAGTTTCTCCAGCATTGTGTTTTTACTTCAATTATGGTGTCTGCAGACTTCAAGATTCAAGACTCAAAATTCAATTTAATGTCACGATTTAAAGACAGTGCAATATTACATGAAATTTGTTGTTCCTGCTGTAAGGCGGATAGATTCGCCATTGGCCGAAATTGCCTGAAGTGTCTCTTACAGTCAGAGAAAGAAAAGCAAAAGAGAGTCCCCTCAGAGTCACTGAGTGTCCACGGATTCAACTCCAGTGCTCCCGCGACCTCTGCTGCCACATGGAGTCCAGTCTAAACCATCAGTAGCCTGAGCTCCAGATTCAAACCTCCAAAACAGTATTGTGGAGGGTCATGGCTGTCATCTGACAACACTTCCCATTAACTGGTTGGAAGACACCACCTGCCAATCAAGATTTGGTCCCACCCCACCCATCAGTGCTCACCTGATCATTGGCCCTTTTAAGTTCCTTTGTACTTGGCCTTGGGCCATTGGCCTTTGTAATCCATTAGACCTTGCAGACACCGATCCATTGGAACCCTATAGATTACCTGGGCTGGACTCCCCAGCCCTCCAGTATTACATAGGGCACCACATGCACTTGTCTCTCTCTCTCTTTTTGACATCCCACTTCATTTCAGGAGAAGTACCAAGGAAGGGTGCTGGAGAAATCGTTTGGTAAGATGTGAACTAGTAAAGGGTTAGGAGCTTTTTAATGTCCCGAAAATCATAGAGCCGTGCCTGCACTGAGTCAAGCGGTGATGGATATGATATTGTTTCTTTTCCTTGATTGAATGAAACAGCACTGTCTACTCTAGTTCATTGTTGTGTGTGTGGGTGGGTGTGTGTATGTGTGTGCAGGGTATGTGTGGGAGAGTGTGCACCTTACCCCTGTTGCGATCTTTCCATGCATGTTTTCTGTAAATAAAATCATTTACTGTCAGAATGTGTTCAAAGTTCTTGCTTTTGAGACCCATCGAATCTGTTCCCTCATTCACAACAGACACAATCAGAAAATATTCAGCACCTTGGCACCCTCTCGCATCCACAGTTTGTGCCAAGGGGGGGGGGGTTATTCGCGGGCATGGCTCACCTTTGTGAGATACTGTTCCCCCAAATGCTCACAGCTATAGCTCACTTTCAGACCCGCCCCTGCCCTTGTCACTAGCGTGCATCAAGCATCACTAGTGTACAGCTTGACGCAAACTAGTGACTCTCCATGCAATAAAAGCAACACTTTCAGCTGCTATGTCAGAGGGATGAAGCACCACCAGCTTCCCCTCACCCCCCACCCCCCCCAAGGCTGCCACCAGCACCCTCCCTGCAGTTTACGACTATCTGACTGTGCCCCACCTGGTTACCCTAATGCCTTCCTCTAACACTCATT